>NW_027436255.1:0-159820 GCF_964199755.1 Larus michahellis | reverse complement strand
AGAAACGTCTTGCGGTATCTCCTACAGGGAAAGTGCCAGGAGGGAATTGTCGAGCTTGTTCTCAGTGTCTCTGAGAATTGCTCTGATTATCTGTGTGACCTCTTTGCTAAGACTCTCCAGAGAGCCGTCCTCAAAACAAACACACATCTTGACATATCTCCCACATTGATCGCAGTGTCTCCAGAAACGGCATTCAAGGAGCCAGGACCTTTTCTCCCTACACTGTCCATTGAGTTGTCCTCAAAACCAATATACATCCTGCTATATCTCCCACATGGAAAGTGCCAGGAGGGAGAAGTGGGGATTATGTTTAGACTTTCTCGGAACTGCTTCAAATCAACTAGATATCTTTGTGCTGTAAATCTCCCAACAGCCAAACGCAAAAGCAGCAAACATCTCGCCGTATGTCCCACATTGAAAGTGCCAAGAGAGAGCTTGCTCTCCCTGTCTTTGAGTACTGTTTTCACTGTCCCGGTTACCTCTTTGCTAACATTCTCTTCAGAGCCGCAGTGAAACCAGGAACCACGTGGAGAAGGCACCCACACTGAAAGTGCCTGGAGGGAACATTGGGGCTTCTTCTCAGTGTCTCTGACATAGGGTTTCACTGTCCCGGGAAAGTCTCTGCTAACACCGTGCAGAGCGCTGTGCCCAATATACAGAAACGTCTTGCGGTATCTCCTACAGGGAAAGTGCCAGGAGGGAATTGTCGAGCTTGTTCTCAGTGTCTCTGAGAATTGCTCTGATTATCTGTGTGACCTCTTTGCTAAGACTCTCCAGAGAGCCGTCCTCAAAACAAACACACATCTTGACATATCTCCCACATTGATCGCAGTGTCTCCAGAAACGGCATTCAAGGAGCCAGGACCTTTTCTCCCTACACTGTCCATTGAGTTGTCCTCAAAACCAATATACATCCTGCTATATCTCCCACATGGAAAGTGCCAGGAGGGAGAAGTGGGGATTATGTTTAGACTTTCTCGGAACTGCTTCAAATCAACTAGATATCTTTGTGCTGTAAATCTCCCAACAGCCAAACGCAAAAGCAGCAAACATCTCGCTGTATGTCCCACATCCAAAGTGCCAAGAGAGAGCTTGCTCTCCCTGTCTTTGAGTACTGTTTTCACTGTCCCGGTTACCTCTTTGCTAACATTCTCTTCAGAGCTGCAGTGAAACCAGGAACCACGTGGAGAAAGCACCCACACTGAAAGTGCCTGGAGGGAACATTGGGGCTTCTTCTCAGTGTCTCTGACATAGGGTTTCACTGTCCCGGGAAAGTCTCTGCTAACACCGTGCAGAGCGCTGTGCCCAATATACAGAAACGTCTTGCGGTATCTCCTACAGGGAAAGTGCCAGGAGGGAATTGCGGAGCTTGTTCTCAGTGTCTCTGAGAATTGCTCTGATTATCCCTGTGACCTCTTTGCTAAGACTCTCCAGAGAGCCGTCCTCAAAACAAACACACATCTTGACATATCTCCCACATTGATCGCAGTGTCTCCAGAAACGGCATTCAAGGAGCCAGGACCTTTTCTCCCTACACTGTCCATTGAGTTGTCCTCAAAACCAATATACATCCTGCTATATCTCCCACATGGAAAGTGCCAGGAGGGAGAAGTGGGGATTATGTTTAGACTTTCTCGGAACTGCTTCAAATCAACTAGATATCTTTGTGCTGTAAATCTCCCAACAGCCAAACGCAAAAGCAGCAAACATCTCGCTGTATGTCCCACATCCAAAGTGCCAAGAGAGAGCTTGCTCTCCCTGTCTTTGAGTACTGTTTTCACTGTCCCGGTTACCTCTTTGCTAACATTCTCTTCAGAGCTGCAGTGAAACCAGGAACCACGTGGAGAAAGCACCCACACTGAAAGTGCCTGGAGGGAACATTGGGGCTTCTTCTCAGTGTCTCTGACATAGGGTTTCACTGTCCCGGGAAAGTCTCTGCTAACACCGTGCAGAGCGCTGTGCCCAATATACAGAAACGTCTTGCGGTATCTCCTACAGGGAAAGTGCCAGGAGGGAATTGCGGAGCTTGTTCTCAGTGTCTCTGAGAATTGCTCTGATTATCTGTGTGACCTCTTTGCTAAGACTCTCCAGAGAGCCGTCCTCAAAACAAACACACATCTTGACATATCTCCCACATTGATCGCAGTGTCTCCAGAAACGGCATTCAAGGAGCCAGGACCTTTTCTCCCTACACTGTCCATTGAGTTGTCCTCAAAACCAATATACATCCTGCTATATCTCCCACATGGAAAGTGCCAGGAGGGAGAAGTGGGGATTATGTTTAGACTTTCTCGGAACTGCTTCAAATCAACTAGATATCTTTGTGCTGTAAATCTCCCAACAGCCAAACGCAAAAGCAGCAAACATCTCGCTGTATGTCCCACATCCAAAGTGCCAAGAGAGAGCTTGCTCTCCCTGTCTTTGAGTACTGTTTTCACTGTCCCGGTTACCTCTTTGCTAACATTCTCTTCAGAGCTGCAGTGAAACCAGGAACCACGTGGAGAAAGCACCCACACTGAAAGTGCCTGGAGGGAACATTGGGGCTTCTTCTCAGTGTCTCTGACATAGGGTTTCACTGTCCCGGGAAAGTCTCTGCTAACACCGTGCAGAGCGCTGTGCCCAATATACAGAAACGTCTTGCGGTATCTCCTACAGGGAAAGTGCCAGGAGGGAATTGCGGAGCTTGTTCTCAGTGTCTCTGAGAATTGCTCTGATTATCTGTGTGACCTCTTTGCTAAGACTCTCCAGAGAGCCGTCCTCAAAACAAACACACATCTTGACATATCTCCCACATTGATCGCAGTGTCTCCAGAAACGGCATTCAAGGAGCCAGGACCTTTTCTCCCTACACTGTCCATTGAGTTGTCCTCAAAACCAATATACATCCTGCTATATCTCCCACATGGAAAGTGCCAGGAGGGAGAAGTGGGGATTATGTTTAGACTTTCTCGGAACTGCTTCAAATCAACTAGATATCTTTGTGCTGTAAATCTCCCAACAGCCAAACGCAAAAGCAGCAAACATCTCGCTGTATGTCCCACATCCAAAGTGCCAAGAGAGAGCTTGCTCTCCCTGTCTTTGAGTACTGTTTTCACTGTCCCGGTTACCTCTTTGCTAACATTCTCTTCAGAGCTGCAGTGAAACCAGGAACCACGTGGAGAAAGCACCCACACTGAAAGTGCCTGGAGGGAACATTGGGGCTTCTTCTCAGTGTCTCTGACATAGGGTTTCACTGTCCCGGGAAAGTCTCTGCTAACACCGTGCAGAGCGCTGTGCCCAATATACAGAAACGTCTTGCGGTATCTCCTACAGGGAAAGTGCCAGGAGGGAATTGCGGAGCTTGTTCTCAGTGTCTCTGAGAATTGCTCTGATTATCTGTGTGACCTCTTTGCTAAGACTCTCCAGAGAGCCGTCCTCAAAACAAACACACATCTTGACATATCTCCCACATTGATCGCAGTGTCTCCAGAAACGGCATTCAAGGAGCCAGGACCTTTTCTCCCTACACTGTCCATTGAGTTGTCCTCAAAACCAATATACATCCTGCTATATCTCCCACATGGAAAGTGCCAGGAGGGAGAAGTGGGGATTATGTTTAGACTTTCTCGGAACTGCTTCAAATCAACTAGATATCTTTGTGCTGTAAATCTCCCAACAGCCAAACGCAAAAGCAGCAAACATCTCGCTGTATGTCCCACATCCAAAGTGCCAAGAGAGAGCTTGCTCTCCCTGTCTTTGAGTACTGTTTTCACTGTCCCGGTTACCTCTTTGCTAACATTCTCTTCAGAGCCGCAGTGAAACCAGGAACCACGTGGAGAAAGCACCCACACTGAAAGTGCCTGGAGGGAACATTGGGGCTTCTTCTCAGTGTCTCTGACATAGGGTTTCACTGTCCCGGGAAAGTCTCTGCTAACACCGTGCAGAGCGCTGTGCCCAATATACAGAAACGTCTTGCGGTATCTCCTACAGGGAAAGTGCCAGGAGGGAATTGCGGAGCTTGTTCTCAGTGTCTCTGAGAATTGCTCTGATTATCTGTGTGACCTCTTTGCTAAGACTCTCCAGAGAGCCGTCCTCAAAACAAACACACATCTTGACATATCTCCCACATTGATCGCAGTGTCTCCAGAAACGGCATTCAAGGAGCCAGGACCTTTTCTCCCTACACTGTCCATTGAGTTGTCCTCAAAACCAATATACATCCTGCTATATCTCCCACATGGAAAGTGCCAGGAGGGAGAAGTGGGGATTATGTTTAGACTTTCTCGGAACTGCTTCAAATCAACTAGATATCTTTGTGCTGTAAATCTCCCAACAGCCAAACGCAAAAGCAGCAAACATCTCGCTGTATGTCCCACATCCAAAGTGCCAAGAGAGAGCTTGCTCTCCCTGTCTTTGAGTACTGTTTTCACTGTCCCGGTTACCTCTTTGCTAACATTCTCTTCAGAGCTGCAGTGAAACCAGGAACCACGTGGAGAAAGCACCCACACTGAAAGTGCCTGGAGGGAACATTGGGGCTTCTTCTCAGTGTCTCTGACATAGGGTTTCACTGTCCCGGGAAAGTCTCTGCTAACACCGTGCAGAGCGCTGTGCCCAATATACAGAAACGTCTTGCGGTATCTCCTACAGGGAAAGTGCCAGGAGGGAATTGCGGAGCTTGTTCTCAGTGTCTCTGAGAATTGCTCTGATTATCCCTGTGACCTCTTTGCTAAGACTCTCCAGAGAGCCGTCCTCAAAACAAACACACATCTTGACATATCTCCCACATTGATCGCAGTGTCTCCAGAAACGGCATTCAAGGAGCCAGGACCTTTTCTCCCTACACTGTCCATTGAGTTGTCCTCAAAACCAATATACATCCTGCTATATCTCCCACATGGAAAGTGCCAGGAGGGAGAAGTGGGGATTATGTTTAGACTTTCTCGGAACTGCTTCAAATCAACTAGATATCTTTGTGCCGTAAATCTCCCAACAGCCAAACGCAAAAGCAGCAAACATCTCGCTGTATGTCCCACATCCAAAGTGCCAAGAGAGAGCTTGCTCTCCCTGTCTTTGAGTACTGTTTTCACTGTCCCGGTTACCTCTTTGCTAACATTCTCTTCAGAGCCGCAGTGAAACCAGGAACCACGTGGAGAAAGCACCCACACTGAAAGTGCCTGGAGGGAACATTGGGGCTTCTTCTCAGTGTCTCTGACATAGGGTTTCACTGTCCCGGGAAAGTCTCTGCTAACACCGTGCAGAGCGCTGTGCCCAATATACAGAAACGTCTTGCGGTATCTCCTACAGGGAAAGTGCCAGGAGGGAATTGCGGAGCTTGTTCTCAGTGTCTCTGAGAATTGCTCTGATTATCTGTGTGACCTCTTTGCTAAGACTCTCCAGAGAGCCGTCCTCAAAACAAACACACATCTTGACATATCTCCCACATTGATCGCAGTGTCTCCAGAAACGGCATTCAAGGAGCCAGGACCTTTTCTCCCTACACTGTCCATTGAGTTGTCCTCAAAACCAATATACATCCTGCTATATCTCCCACATGGAAAGTGCCAGGAGGGAGAAGTGGGGATTATGTTTAGACTTTCTCGGAACTGCTTCAAATCAACTAGATATCTTTGTGCCGTAAATCTCCCAACAGCCAAACGCAAAAGCAGCAAACATCTCGCTGTATGTCCCACATCCAAAGTGCCAAGAGAGAGCTTGCTCTCCCTGTCTTTGAGTACTGTTTTCACTGTCCCGGTTACCTCTTTGCTAACATTCTCTTCAGAGCTGCAGTGAAACCAGGAACCACGTGGAGAAAGCACCCACACTGAAAGTGCCTGGAGGGAACATTGGGGCTTCTTCTCAGTGTCTCTGACATAGGGTTTCACTGTCCCGGGAAAGTCTCTGCTAACACCGTGCAGAGCGCTGTGCCCAATATACAGAAACGTCTTGCGGTATCTCCTACAGGGAAAGTGCCAGGAGGGAATTGTCGAGCTTGTTCTCAGTGTCTCTGAGAATTGCTCTGATTATCTGTGTGACCTCTTTGCTAAGACTCTCCAGAGAGCCGTCCTCAAAACAAACACACATCTTGACATATCTCCCACATTGATCGCAGTGTCTCCAGAAACGGCATTCAAGGAGCCAGGACCTTTTCTCCCTACACTGTCCATTGAGTTGTCCTCAAAACCAATATACATCCTGCTATATCTCCCACATGGAAAGTGCCAGGAGGGAGAAGTGGGGATTATGTTTAGACTTTCTCGGAACTGCTTCAAATCAACTAGATATCTTTGTGCTGTAAATCTCCCAACAGCCAAACGCAAAAGCAGCAAACATCTCGCTGTATGTCCCACATCCAAAGTGCCAAGAGAGAGCTTGCTCTCCCTGTCTTTGAGTACTGTTTTCACTGTCCGGGTTACCTCTTTGCTAACATTCTCTTCAGAGCTGCAGTGAAACCAGGAACCACGTGGAGAAAGCACCCACACTGAAAGTGCCTGGAGGGAACATTGGGGCTTCTTCTCAGTGTCTCTGACATAGGGTTTCACTGTCCCGGGAAAGTCTCTGCTAACACCGTGCAGAGCGCTGTGCCCAATATACAGAAACGTCTTGCGGTATCTCCTACAGGGAAAGTGCCAGGAGGGAATTGCGGAGCTTGTTCTCAGTGTCTCTGAGAATTGCTCTGATTATCTGTGTGACCTCTTTGCTAAGACTCTCCAGAGAGCCGTCCTCAAAACAAACACACATCTTGACATATCTCCCACATTGATCGCAGTGTCTCCAGAAACGGCATTCAAGGAGCCAGGACCTTTTCTCCCTACACTGTCCATTGAGTTGTCCTCAAAACCAATATACATCCTGCTATATCTCCCACATGGAAAGTGCCAGGAGGGAGAAGTGGGGATTATGTTTAGACTTTCTCGGAACTGCTTCAAATCAACTAGATATCTTTGTGCTGTAAATCTCCCAACAGCCAAACGCAAAAGCAGCAAACATCTCGCTGTATGTCCCACATCCAAAGTGCCAAGAGAGAGCTTGCTCTCCCTGTCTTTGAGTACTGTTTTCACTGTCCCGGTTACCTCTTTGCTAACATTCTCTTCAGAGCTGCAGTGAAACCAGGAACCACGTGGAGAAAGCACCCACACTGAAAGTGCCTGGAGGGAACATTGGGGCTTCTTCTCAGTGTCTCTGACATAGGGTTTCACTGTCCCGGGAAAGTCTCTGCTAACACCGTGCAGAGCGCTGTGCCCAATATACAGAAACGTCTTGCGGTATCTCCTACAGGGAAAGTGCCAGGAGGGAATTGCGGAGCTTGTTCTCAGTGTCTCTGAGAATTGCTCTGATTATCTGTGTGACCTCTTTGCTAAGACTCTCCAGAGAGCCGTCCTCAAAACAAACACACATCTTGACATATCTCCCACATTGATCGCAGTGTCTCCAGAAACGGCATTCAAGGAGCCAGGAACTTTTCTCCCTACACTGTCCATTGAGTTGTCCTCAAAACCAATATACATCCTGCTATATCTCCCACATGGAAAGTGCCAGGAGGGAGAAGTGGGGATTATGTTTAGACTTTCTCGGAACTGCTTCAAATCAACTAGATATCTTTGTGCTGTAAATCTCCCAACAGCCAAACGCAAAAGCAGCAAACATCTCGCTGTATGTCCCACATCCAAAGTGCCAAGAGAGAGCTTGCTCTCCCTGTCTTTGAGTACTGTTTTCACTGTCCCGGTTACCTCTTTGCTAACATTCTCTTCAGAGCTGCAGTGAAACCAGGAACCACGTGGAGAAGGCACCCACACTGAAAGTGCCTGGAGGGAACATTGGGGCTTCTTCTCAGTGTCTCTGACATAGGGTTTCACTGTCCCGGGAAAGTCTCTGCTAACACCGTGCAGAGCGCTGTGCCCAATATACAGAAACGTCTTGCGGTATCTCCTACAGGGAAAGTGCCAGGAGGGAATTGCGGAGCTTGTTCTCAGTGTCTCTGAGAATTGCTCTGATTATCTGTGTGACCTCTTTGCTAAGACTCTCCAGAGAGCCGTCCTCAAAACAAACACACATCTTGACATATCTCCCACATTGATCGCAGTGTCTCCAGAAACGGCATTCAAGGAGCCAGGACCTTTTCTCCCTACACTGTCCATTGAGTTGTCCTCAAAACCAATATACATCCTGCTATATCTCCCACATGGAAAGTGCCAGGAGGGAGAAGTGGGGATTATGTTTAGACTTTCTCGGAACTGCTTCAAATCAACTAGATATCTTTGTGCTGTAAATCTCCCAACAGCCAAACGCAAAAGCAGCAAACATCTCGCCGTATGTCCCACATTGAAAGTGCCAAGAGAGAGCTTGCTCTCCCTGTCTTTGAGTACTGTTTTCACTGTCCCGGTTACCTCTTTGCTAACATTCTCTTCAGAGCTGCAGTGAAACCAGGAACCACGTGGAGAAAGCACCCACACTGAAAGTGCCTGGAGGGAACATTGGGGCTTCTTCTCAGTGTCTCTGACATAGGGTTTCACTGTCCCGGGAAAGTCTCTGCTAACACCGTGCAGAGCGCTGTGCCCAATATACAGAAACGTCTTGCGGTATCTCCTACAGGGAAAGTGCCAGGAGGGAATTGTCGAGCTTGTTCTCAGTGTCTCTGAGAATTGCTCTGATTATCTGTGTGACCTCTTTGCTAAGACTCTCCAGAGAGCCGTCCTCAAAACAAACACACATCTTGACATATCTCCCACATTGATCGCAGTGTCTCCAGAAACGGCATTCAAGGAGCCAGGACCTTTTCTCCCTACACTGTCCGTTGAGTTGTCCTCAAAACCAATATACATCCTGCTATATCTCCCACATGGAAAGTGCCAGGAGGGAGAAGTGGGGATTATGTTTAGACTTTCTCGGAACTGCTTCAAATCAACTAGATATCTTTGTGCTGTAAATCTCCCAACAGCCAAACGCAAAAGCAGCAAACATCTCGCTGTATGTCCCACATCCAAAGTGCCAAGAGAGAGCTTGCTCTCCCTGTCTTTGAGTACTGTTTTCACTGTCCGGGTTACCTCTTTGCTAACATTCTCTTCAGAGCTGCAGTGAAACCAGGAACCACGTGGAGAAAGCACCCACACTGAAAGTGCCTGGAGGGAACATTGGGGCTTCTTCTCAGTGTCTCTGACATAGGGTTTCACTGTCCCGGGAAAGTCTCTGCTAACACCGTGCAGAGCGCTGTGCCCAATATACAGAAACGTCTTGCGGTATCTCCTACAGGGAAAGTGCCAGGAGGGAATTGCGGAGCTTGTTCTCAGTGTCTCTGAGAATTGCTCTGATTATCTGTGTGACCTCTTTGCTAAGACTCTCCAGAGAGCCGTCCTCAAAACAAACACACATCTTGACATATCTCCCACATTGATCGCAGTGTCTCCAGAAACGGCATTCAAGGAGCCAGGACCTTTTCTCCCTACACTGTCCATTGAGTTGTCCTCAAAACCAATATACATCCTGCTATATCTCCCACATGGAAAGTGCCAGGAGGGAGAAGTGGGGATTATGTTTAGACTTTCTCGGAACTGCTTCAAATCAACTAGATATCTTTGTGCTGTAAATCTCCCAACAGCCAAACGCAAAAGCAGCAAACATCTCGCTGTATGTCCCACATCCAAAGTGCCAAGAGAGAGCTTGCTCTCCCTGTCTTTGAGTACTGTTTTCACTGTCCCGGTTACCTCTTTGCTAACATTCTCTTCAGAGCTGCAGTGAAACCAGGAACCACGTGGAGAAAGCACCCACACTGAAAGTGCCTGGAGGGAACATTGGGGCTTCTTCTCAGTGTCTCTGACATAGGGTTTCACTGTCCCGGGAAAGTCTCTGCTAACACCGTGCAGAGCGCTGTGCCCAATATACAGAAACGTCTTGCGGTATCTCCTACAGGGAAAGTGCCAGGAGGGAATTGCGGAGCTTGTTCTCAGTGTCTCTGAGAATTGCTCTGATTATCTGTGTGACCTCTTTGCTAAGACTCTCCAGAGAGCCGTCCTCAAAACAAACACACATCTTGACATATCTCCCACATTGATCGCAGTGTCTCCAGAAACGGCATTCAAGGAGCCAGGAACTTTTCTCCCTACACTGTCCATTGAGTTGTCCTCAAAACCAATATACATCCTGCTATATCTCCCACATGGAAAGTGCCAGGAGGGAGAAGTGGGGATTATGTTTAGACTTTCTCGGAACTGCTTCAAATCAACTAGATATCTTTGTGCTGTAAATCTCCCAACAGCCAAACGCAAAAGCAGCAAACATCTCGCTGTATGTCCCACATCCAAAGTGCCAAGAGAGAGCTTGCTCTCCCTGTCTTTGAGTACTGTTTTCACTGTCCCGGTTACCTCTTTGCTAACATTCTCTTCAGAGCTGCAGTGAAACCAGGAACCACGTGGAGAAGGCACCCACACTGAAAGTGCCTGGAGGGAACATTGGGGCTTCTTCTCAGTGTCTCTGACATAGGGTTTCACTGTCCCGGGAAAGTCTCTGCTAACACCGTGCAGAGCGCTGTGCCCAATATACAGAAACGTCTTGCGGTATCTCCTACAGGGAAAGTGCCAGGAGGGAATTGTCGATCTTGGTCTCAGTGTCTCTGAGAATTGCTCTGATTATCTGTGTGACCTCTTTGCTAAGACTCTCCAGAGAGCCGTCCTCAAAACAAACACACATCTTGACATATCTCCCACATTGATCGCAGTGTCTCCAGAAACGGCATTCAAGGAGCCAGGACCTTTTCTCCCTACACTGTCCATTGAGTTGTCCTCAAAACCAATATACATCCTGCTATATCTCCCACATGGAAAGTGCCAGGAGGGAGAAGTGGGGATTATGTTTAGACTTTCTCGGAACTGCTTCAAATCAACTAGATATCTTTGTGCTGTAAATCTCCCAACAGCCAAACGCAAAAGCAGCAAACATCTCGCCGTATGTCCCACATTGAAAGTGCCAAGAGAGAGCTTGCTCTCCCTGTCTTTGAGTACTGTTTTCACTGTCCCGGTTACCTCTTTGCTAACATTCTCTTCAGAGCCGCAGTGAAACCAGGAACCACGTGGAGAAGGCACCCACACTGAAAGTGCCTGGAGGGAACATTGGGGCTTCTTCTCAGTGTCTCTGACATAGGGTTTCACTGTCCCGGGAAAGTCTCTGCTAACACCGTGCAGAGCGCTGTGCCCAATATACAGAAACGTCTTGCGGTATCTCCTACAGGGAAAGTGCCAGGAGGGAATTGTGGAGCTTGTTCTCAGTGTCTCTGAGAATTGCTCTGATTATCTGTGTGACCTCTTTGCTAAGACTCTCCAGAGAGCCGTCCTCAAAACAAACACACATCTTGACATATCTCCCACATTGATCGCAGTGTCTCCAGAAACGGCATTCAAGGAGCCAGGACCTTTTCTCCCTACACTGTCCGTTGAGTTGTCCTCAAAACCAATATACATCCTGCTATATCTCCCACATGGAAAGTGCCAGGAGGGAGAAGTGGGGATTATGTTTAGACTTTCTCGGAACTGCTTCAAATCAACTAGATATCTTTGTGCTGTAAATCTCCCAACAGCCAAACGCAAAAGCAGCAAACATCTCGCTGTATGTCCCACATCCAAAGTGCCAAGAGAGAGCTTGCTCTCCCTGTCTTTGAGTACTGTTTTCACTGTCCCGGTTACCTCTTTGCTAACATTCTCTTCAGAGCTGCAGTGAAACCAGGAACCACGTGGAGAAAGCACCCACACTGAAAGTGCCTGGAGGGAACATTGGGGCTTCTTCTCAGTGTCTCTGACATAGGGTTTCACTGTCCCGGGAAAGTCTCTGCTAACACCGTGCAGAGCGCTGTGCCCAATATACAGAAACGTCTTGCGGTATCTCCTACAGGGAAAGTGCCAGGAGGGAATTGCGGAGCTTGTTCTCAGTGTCTCTGAGAATTGCTCTGATTATCCCTGTGACCTCTTTGCTAAGACTCTCCAGAGAGCCGTCCTCAAAACAAACACACATCTTGACATATCTCCCACATTGATCGCAGTGTCTCCAGAAACGGCATTCAAGGAGCCAGGACCTTTTCTCCCTACACTGTCCATTGAGTTGTCCTCAAAACCAATATACATCCTGCTATATCTCCCACATGGAAAGTGCCAGGAGGGAGAAGTGGGGATTATGTTTAGACTTTCTCGGAACTGCTTCAAATCAACTAGATATCTTTGTGCTGTAAATCTCCCAACAGCCAAACGCAAAAGCAGCAAACATCTCGCTGTATGTCCCACATCCAAAGTGCCAAGAGAGAGCTTGCTCTCCCTGTCTTTGAGTACTGTTTTCACTGTCCCGGTTACCTCTTTGCTAACATTCTCTTCAGAGCTGCAGTGAAACCAGGAACCACGTGGAGAAAGCACCCACACTGAAAGTGCCTGGAGGGAACATTGGGGCTTCTTCTCAGTGTCTCTGACATAGGGTTTCACTGTCCCGGGAAAGTCTCTGCTAACACCGTGCAGAGCGCTGTGCCCAATATACAGAAACGTCTTGCGGTATCTCCTACAGGGAAAGTGCCAGGAGGGAATTGCGGAGCTTGTTCTCAGTGTCTCTGAGAATTGCTCTGATTATCTGTGTGACCTCTTTGCTAAGACTCTCCAGAGAGCCGTCCTCAAAACAAACACACATCTTGACATATCTCCCACATTGATCGCAGTGTCTCCAGAAACGGCATTCAAGGAGCCAGGACCTTTTCTCCCTACACTGTCCAATGAGTTGTCCTCAAAACCAATATACATCCTGCTATATCTCCCACATGGAAAGTGCCAGGAGGGAGAAGTGGGGATTATGTTTAGACTTTCTCGGACCTGCTTCAAATCAACTAGATATCTTTGTGCCGTAAATCTCCCAACAGCCAAACGCAAAAGCAGCAAACATCTCGCTGTATGTCCCACATCCAAAGTGCCAAGAGAGAGCTTGCTCTCCCTGTCTTTGAGTACTGTTTTCACTGTCCCGGTTACCTCTTTGCTAACATTCTCTTCAGAGCCGCAGTGAAACCAGGAACCACGTGGAGAAAGCACCCACACTGAAAGTGCCTGGAGGGAACATTGGGGCTTCTTCTCAGTGTCTCTGACATAGGGTTTCACTGTCCCGGGAAAGTCTCTGCTAACACCGTGCAGAGCGCTGTGCCCAATGTACAGAAACGTCTTGCGGTATCTCCTACAGGGAAAGTGCCAGGAGGGAATTGCGGAGCTTGTTCTCAGTGTCTCTGAGAATTGCTCTGATTATCTGTGTGACCTCTTTGCTAAGACTCTCCAGAGAGCCGTCCTCAAAACAAACACACATCTTGACATATCTCCCACATTGATCGCAGTGTCTCCAGAAACGGCATTCAAGGAGCCAGGACCTTTTCTCCCTACACTGTCCATTGAGTTGTCCTCAAAACCAATATACATCCTGCTATATCTCCCACATGGAAAGTGCCAGGAGGGAGAAGTGGGGATTATGTTTAGACTTTCTCGGAACTGCTTCAAATCAACTAGATATCTTTGTGCCGTAAATCTCCCAACAGCCAAACGCAAAAGCAGCAAACATCTCGCTGTATGTCCCACATCCAAAGTGCCAAGAGAGAGCTTGCTCTCCCTGTCTTTGAGTACTGTTTTCACTGTCCCGGTTACCTCTTTGCTAACATTCTCTTCAGAGCTGCAGTGAAACCAGGAACCACGTGGAGAAAGCACCCACACTGAAAGTGCCTGGAGGGAACATTGGGGCTTCTTCTCAGTGTCTCTGACATAGGGTTTCACTGTCCCGGGAAAGTCTCTGCTAACACCGTGCAGAGCGCTGTGCCCAATATACAGAAACGTCTTGCGGTATCTCCTACAGGGAAAGTGCCAGGAGGGAATTGTCGAGCTTGTTCTCAGTGTCTCTGAGAATTGCTCTGATTATCTGTGTGACCTCTTTGCTAAGACTCTCCAGAGAGCCGTCCTCAAAACAAACACACATCTTGACATATCTCCCACATTGATCGCAGTGTCTCCAGAAACGGCATTCAAGGAGCCAGGACCTTTTCTCCCTACACTGTCCATTGAGTTGTCCTCAAAACCAATATACATCCTGCTATATCTCCCACATGGAAAGTGCCAGGAGGGAGAAGTGGGGATTATGTTTAGACTTTCTCGGAACTGCTTCAAATCAACTAGATATCTTTGTGCTGTAAATCTCCCAACAGCCAAACGCAAAAGCAGCAAACATCTCGCTGTATGTCCCACATCCAAAGTGCCAAGAGAGAGCTTGCTCTCCCTGTCTTTGAGTACTGTTTTCACTGTCCCGGTTACCTCTTTGCTAACATTCTCTTCAGAGCTGCAGTGAAACCAGGAACCACGTGGAGAAAGCACCCACACTGAAAGTGCCTGGAGGGAACATTGGGGCTTCTTCTCAGTGTCTCTGACATAGGGTTTCACTGTCCCGGGAAAGTCTCTGCTAACACCGTGCAGAGCGCTGTGCCCAATATACAGAAACGTCTTGCGGTATCTCCTACAGGGAAAGTGCCAGGAGGGAATTGCGGAGCTTGTTCTCAGTGTCTCTGAGAATTGCTCTGATTATCCCTGTGACCTCTTTGCTAAGACTCTCCAGAGAGCCGTCCTCAAAACAAACACACATCTTGACATATCTCCCACATTGATCGCAGTGTCTCCAGAAACGGCATTCAAGGAGCCAGGACCTTTTCTCCCTACACTGTCCATTGAGTTGTCCTCAAAACCAATATACATCCTGCTATATCTCCCACATGGAAAGTGCCAGGAGGGAGAAGTGGGGATTATGTTTAGACTTTCTCGGAACTGCTTCAAATCAACTAGATATCTTTGTGCCGTAAATCTCCCAACAGCCAAACGCAAAAGCAGCAAACATCTCGCTGTATGTCCCACATCCAAAGTGCCAAGAGAGAGCTTGCTCTCCCTGTCTTTGAGTACTGTTTTCACTGTCCCGGTTACCTCTTTGCTAACATTCTCTTCAGAGCCGCAGTGAAACCAGGAACCACGTGGAGAAAGCACCCACACTGAAAGTGCCTGGAGGGAACATTGGGGCTTCTTCTCAGTGTCTCTGACATAGGGTTTCACTGTCCCGGGAAAGTCTCTGCTAACACCGTGCAGAGCGCTGTGCCCAATGTACAGAAACGTCTTGCGGTATCTCCTACAGGGAAAGTGCCAGGAGGGAATTGCGGAGCTTGTTCTCAGTGTCTCTGAGAATTGCTCTGATTATCTGTGTGACCTCTTTGCTAAGACTCTCCAGAGAGCCGTCCTCAAAACAAACACACATCTTGACATATCTCCCACATTGATCGCAGTGTCTCCAGAAACGGCATTCAAGGAGCCAGGACCTTTTCTCCCTACACTGTCCATTGAGTTGTCCTCAAAACCAATATACATCCTGCTATATCTCCCACATGGAAAGTGCCAGGAGGGAGAAGTGGGGATTATGTTTAGACTTTCTCGGAACTGCTTCAAATCAACTAGATATCTTTGTGCTGTAAATCTCCCAACAGCCAAACGCAAAAGCAGCAAACATCTCGCTGTATGTCCCACATCCAAAGTGCCAAGAGAGAGCTTGCTCTCCCTGTCTTTGAGTACTGTTTTCACTGTCCCGGTTACCTCTTTGCTAACATTCTCTTCAGAGCTGCAGTGAAACCAGGAACCACGTGGAGAAAGCACCCACACTGAAAGTGCCTGGAGGGAACATTGGGGCTTCTTCTCAGTGTCTCTGACATAGGGTTTCACTGTCCCGGGAAAGTCTCTGCTAACACCGTGCAGAGCGCTGTGCCCAATATACAGAAACGTCTTGCGGTATCTCCTACAGGGAAAGTGCCAGGAGGGAATTGCGGAGCTTGTTCTCAGTGTCTCTGAGAATTGCTCTGATTATCCCTGTGACCTCTTTGCTAAGACTCTCCAGAGAGCCGTCCTCAAAACAAACACACATCTTGACATATCTCCCACATTGATCGCAGTGTCTCCAGAAACGGCATTCAAGGAGCCAGGACCTTTTCTCCCTACACTGTCCATTGAGTTGTCCTCAAAACCAATATACATCCTGCTATATCTCCCACATGGAAAGTGCCAGGAGGGAGAAGTGGGGATTATGTTTAGACTTTCTCGGAACTGCTTCAAATCAACTAGATATCTTTGTGCTGTAAATCTCCCAACAGCCAAACGCAAAAGCAGCAAACATCTCGCTGTATGTCCCACATCCAAAGTGCCAAGAGAGAGCTTGCTCTCCCTGTCTTTGAGTACTGTTTTCACTGTCCCGGTTACCTCTTTGCTAACATTCTCTTCAGAGCTGCAGTGAAACCAGGAACCACGTGGAGAAAGCACCCACACTGAAAGTGCCTGGAGGGAACATTGGGGCTTCTTCTCAGTGTCTCTGACATAGGGTTTCACTGTCCCGGGAAAGTCTCTGCTAACACCGTGCAGAGCGCTGTGCCCAATATACAGAAACGTCTTGCGGTATCTCCTACAGGGAAAGTGCCAGGAGGGAATTGCGGAGCTTGTTCTCAGTGTCTCTGAGAATTGCTCTGATTATCTGTGTGACCTCTTTGCTAAGACTCTCCAGAGAGCCGTCCTCAAAACAAACACACATCTTGACATATCTCCCACATTGATCGCAGTGTCTCCAGAAACGGCATTCAAGGAGCCAGGACCTTTTCTCCCTACACTGTCCATTGAGTTGTCCTCAAAACCAATATACATCCTGCTATATCTCCCACATGGAAAGTGCCAGGAGGGAGAAGTGGGGATTATGTTTAGACTTTCTCGGAACTGCTTCAAATCAACTAGATATCTTTGTGCCGTAAATCTCCCAACAGCCAAACGCAAAAGCAGCAAACATCTCGCTGTATGTCCCACATCCAAAGTGCCAAGAGAGAGCTTGCTCTCCCTGTCTTTGAGTACTGTTTTCACTGTCCCGGTTACCTCTTTGCTAACATTCTCTTCAGAGCCGCAGTGAAACCAGGAACCACGTGGAGAAAGCACCCACACTGAAAGTGCCTGGAGGGAACATTGGGGCTTCTTCTCAGTGTCTCTGACATAGGGTTTCACTGTCCCGGGAAAGTCTCTGCTAACACCGTGCAGAGCGCTGTGCCCAATGTACAGAAACGTCTTGCGGTATCTCCTACAGGGAAAGTGCCAGGAGGGAATTGCGGAGCTTGTTCTCAGTGTCTCTGAGAATTGCTCTGATTATCTGTGTGACCTCTTTGCTAAGACTCTCCAGAGAGCCGTCCTCAAAACAAACACACATCTTGACATATCTCCCACATTGATCGCAGTGTCTCCAGAAACGGCATTCAAGGAGCCAGGACCTTTTCTCCCTACACTGTCCATTGAGTTGTCCTCAAAACCAATATACATCCTGCTATATCTCCCACATGGAAAGTGCCAGGAGGGAGAAGTGGGGATTATGTTTAGACTTTCTCGGAACTGCTTCAAATCAACTAGATATCTTTGTGCCGTAAATCTCCCAACAGCCAAACGCAAAAGCAGCAAACATCTCGCTGTATGTCCCACATCCAAAGTGCCAAGAGAGAGCTTGCTCTCCCTGTCTTTGAGTACTGTTTTCACTGTCCCGGTTACCTCTTTGCTAACATTCTCTTCAGAGCTGCAGTGAAACCAGGAACCACGTGGAGAAAGCACCCACACTGAAAGTGCCTGGAGGGAACATTGGGGCTTCTTCTCAGTGTCTCTGACATAGGGTTTCACTGTCCCGGGAAAGTCTCTGCTAACACCGTGCAGAGCGCTGTGCCCAATATACAGAAACGTCTTGCGGTATCTCCTACAGGGAAAGTGCCAGGAGGGAATTGTCGAGCTTGTTCTCAGTGTCTCTGAGAATTGCTCTGATTATCTGTGTGACCTCTTTGCTAAGACTCTCCAGAGAGCCGTCCTCAAAACAAACACACATCTTGACATATCTCCCACATTGATCGCAGTGTCTCCAGAAACGGCATTCAAGGAGCCAGGACCTTTTCTCCCTACACTGTCCATTGAGTTGTCCTCAAAACCAATATACATCCTGCTATATCTCCCACATGGAAAGTGCCAGGAGGGAGAAGTGGGGATTATGTTTAGACTTTCTCGGAACTGCTTCAAATCAACTAGATATCTTTGTGCCGTAAATCTCCCAACAGCCAAACGCAAAAGCAGCAAACATCTCGCTGTATGTCCCACATCCAAAGTGCCAAGAGAGAGCTTGCTCTCCCTGTCTTTGAGTACTGTTTTCACTGTCCCGGTTACCTCTTTGCTAACATTCTCTTCAGAGCCGCAGTGAAACCAGGAACCACGTGGAGAAAGCACCCACACTGAAAGTGCCTGGAGGGAACATTGGGGCTTCTTCTCAGTGTCTCTGACATAGGGTTTCACTGTCCCGGGAAAGTCTCTGCTAACACCGTGCAGAGCGCTGTGCCCAATGTACAGAAACGTCTTGCGGTATCTCCTACAGGGAAAGTGCCAGGAGGGAATTGCGGAGCTTGTTCTCAGTGTCTCTGAGAATTGCTCTGATTATCTGTGTGACCTCTTTGCTAAGACTCTCCAGAGAGCCGTCCTCAAAACAAACACACATCTTGACATATCTCCCACATTGATCGCAGTGTCTCCAGAAACGGCATTCAAGGAGCCAGGACCTTTTCTCCCTACACTGTCCATTGAGTTGTCCTCAAAACCAATCTACATCCTGCTATATCTCCCACATGGAAAGTGCCAGGAGGGAGAAGTGGGGATTATGTTTAGACTTTCTCGGAACTGCTTCAAATCAACTAGATATCTTTGTGCCGTAAATCTCCCAACAGCCAAACGCAAAAGCAGCAAACATCTCGCTGTATGTCCCACATCCAAAGTGCCAAGAGAGAGCTTGCTCTCCCTGTCTTTGAGTACTGTTTTCACTGTCCCGGTTACCTCTTTGCTAACATTCTCTTCAGAGCTGCAGTGAAACCAGGAACCACGTGGAGAAAGCACCCACACTGAAAGTGCCTGGAGGGAACATTGGGGCTTCTTCTCAGTGTCTCTGACATAGGGTTTCACTGTCCCGGGAAAGTCTCTGCTAACACCGTGCAGAGCGCTGTGCCCAATATACAGAAACGTCTTGCGGTATCTCCTACAGGGAAAGTGCCAGGAGGGAATTGTCTAGCTTGTTCTCAGTGTCTCTGAGAATTGCTCTGATTATCTGTGTGACCTCTTTGCTAAGACTCTCCAGAGAGCCGTCCTCAAAACAAACACACATCTTGACATATCTCCCACATTGATCGCAGTGTCTCCAGAAACGGCATTCAAGGAGCCAGGACCTTTTCTCCCTACACTGTCCATTGAGTTGTCCTCAAAACCAATATACATCCTGCTATATCTCCCACATGGAAAGTGCCAGGAGGGAGAAGTGGGGATTATGTTTAGACTTTCTCGGAACTGCTTCAAATCAACTAGATATCTTTGTGCTGTAAATCTCCCAACAGCCAAACGCAAAAGCAGCAAACATCTCGCCGTATGTCCCACATTGAAAGTGCCAAGAGAGAGCTTGCTCTCCCTGTCTTTGAGTACTGTTTTCACTGTCCCGGTTACCTCTTTGCTAACATTCTCTTCAGAGCCGCAGTGAAACCAGGAACCACGTGGAGAAGGCACCCACACTGAAAGTGCCTGGAGGGAACATTGGGGCTTCTTCTCAGTGTCTCTGACATAGGGTTTCACTGTCCCGGGAAAGTCTCTGCTAACACCGTGCAGAGCGCTGTGCCCAATATACAGAAACGTCTTGCGGTATCTCCTACAGGGAAAGTGCCAGGAGGGAATTGTCGAGCTTGTTCTCAGTGTCTCTGAGAATTGCTCTGATTATCTGTGTGACCTCTTTGCTAAGACTCTCCAGAGAGCCGTCCTCAAAACAAACACACATCTTGACATATCTCCCACATTGATCGCAGTGTCTCCAGAAACAGCATTCAAGGAGCCAGGACCTTTTCTCCCTACACTGTCCATTGAGTTGTCCTCAAAACCAATATACATCCTGCTATATCTCCCACATGGAAAGTGCCAGGAGGGAGAAGTGGGGATTATGTTTAGACTTTCTCGGAACTGCTTCAAATCAACTAGATATCTTTGTGCTGTAAATCTCCCAACAGCCAAACGCAAAAGCAGCAAACATCTCGCTGTATGTCCCACATCCAAAGTGCCAAGAGAGAGCTTGCTCTCCCTGTCTTTGAGTACTGTTTTCACTGTCCCGGTTACCTCTTTGCTAACATTCTCTTCAGAGCTGCAGTGAAACCAGGAACCACGTGGAGAAAGCACCCACACTGAAAGTGCCTGGAGGGAACATTGGGGCTTCTTCTCAGTGTCTCTGACATAGGGTTTCACTGTCCCGGGAAAGTCTCTGCTAACACCGTGCAGAGCGCTGTGCCCAATATACAGAAACGTCTTGCGGTATCTCCTACAGGGAAAGTGCCAGGAGGGAATTGCGGAGCTTGTTCTCAGTGTCTCTGAGAATTGCTCTGATTATCTGTGTGACCTCTTTGCTAAGACTCTCCAGAGAGCCGTCCTCAAAACAAACACACATCTTGACATATCTCCCACATTGATCGCAGTGTCTCCAGAAACGGCATTCAAGGAGCCAGGACCTTTTCTCCCTACACTGTCCATTGAGTTGTCCTCAAAACCAATATACATCCTGCTATATCTCCCACATGGAAAGTGCCAGGAGGGAGAAGTGGGGATTATGTTTAGACTTTCTCGGAACTGCTTCAAATCAACTAGATATCTTTGTGCTGTAAATCTCCCAACAGCCAAACGCAAAAGCAGCAAACATCTCGCTGTATGTCCCACATCCAAAGTGCCAAGAGAGAGCTTGCTCTCCCTGTCTTTGAGTACTGTTTTCACTGTCCCGGTTACCTCTTTGCTAACATTCTCTTCAGAGCTGCAGTGAAACCAGGAACCACGTGGAGAAAGCACCCACACTGAAAGTGCCTGGAGGGAACACTGGGGCTTCTTCTCAGTGTCTCTGACATAGGGTTTCACTGTCCCGGGAAAGTCTCTGCTAACACCGTGCAGAGCGCTGTGCCCAATATACAGAAACGTCTTGCGGTATCTCCTACAGGGAAAGTGCCAGGAGGGAATTGCGGAGCTTGTTCTCAGTGTCTCTGAGAATTGCTCTGATTATCCCTGTGACCTCTTTGCTAAGACTCTCCAGAGAGCCGTCCTCAAAACAAACACGCATCTTGACATATCTCCCACATTGATCGCAGTGTCTCCAGAAACGGCATTCAAGGAGCCAGGACCTTTTCTCCCTACACTGTCCATTGAGTTGTCCTCAAAACCAATATACATCCTGCTATATCTCCCACATGGAAAGTGCCAGGAGGGAGAAGTGGGGATTATGTTTAGACTTTCTCGGAACTGCTTCAAATCAACTAGATATCTTTGTGCTGTAAATCTCCCAACAGCCAAACGCAAAAGCAGCAAACATCTCGCTGTATGTCCCACATCCAAAGTGCCAAGAGAGAGCTTGCTCTCCCTGTCTTTGAGTACTGTTTTCACTGTCCCGGTTACCTCTTTGCTAACATTCTCTTCAGAGCTGCAGTGAAACCAGGAACCACGTGGAGAAGGCACCCACACTGAAAGTGCCTGGAGGGAACATTGGGGCTTCTTCTCAGTGTCTCTGACATAGGGTTTCACTGTCCCGGGAAAGTCTCTGCTAACACCGTGCAGAGCGCTGTGCCCAATATACAGAAACGTCTTGCGGTATCTCCTACAGGGAAAGTGCCAGGAGGGAATTGCGGAGCTTGTTCTCAGTGTCTCTGAGAATTGCTCTGATTATCCCTGTGACCTCTTTGCTAAGACTCTCCAGAGAGCCGTCCTCAAAACAAACACGCATCTTGACATATCTCCCACATTGATCGCAGTGTCTCCAGAAACGGCATTCAAGGAGCCAGGACCTTTTCTCCCTACACTGTCCATTGAGTTGTCCTCAAAACCAATATACATCCTGCTATATCTCCCACATGGAAAGTGCCAGGAGGGAGAAGTGGGGATTATGTTTAGACTTTCTCGGAACTGCTTCAAATCAACTAGATATCTTTGTGCTGTAAATCTCCCAACAGCCAAACGCAAAAGCAGCAAACATCTCGCTGTATGTCCCACATCCAAAGTGCCAAGAGAGAGCTTGCTCTCCCTGTCTTTGAGTACTGTTTTCACTGTCCCGGTTACCTCTTTGCTAACATTCTCTTCAGAGCCGCAGTGAAACCAGGAACCACGTGGAGAAAGCACCCACACTGAAAGTGCCTGGAGGGAACATTGGGGCTTCTTCTCAGTGTCTCTGACATAGGGTTTCACTGTCCCGGGAAAGTCTCTGCTAACACCGTGCAGAGCGCTGTGCCCAATATACAGAAACGTCTTGCGGTATCTCCTACAGGGAAAGTGCCAGGAGGGAATTGCGGAGCTTGTTCTCAGTGTCTCTGAGAATTGCTCTGATTATCTGTGTGACCTCTTTGCTAAGACTCTCCAGAGAGCCGTCCTCAAAACAAACACACATCTTGACATATCTCCCACATTGATCGCAGTGTCTCCAGAAACGGCATTCAAGGAGCCAGGACCTTTTCTCCCTACACTGTTCATTGAGTTGTCCTCAAAACCAATATACATCCTGCTATATCTCCCACATGGAAAGTGCCAGGAGGGAGAAGTGGGGATTATGTTTAGACTTTCTCGGAACTGCTTCAAATCAACTAGATATCTTTGTGCTGTAAATCTCCCAACAGCCAAACGCAAAAGCAGCAAACATCTCGCTGTATGTCCCACATCCAAAGTGCCAAGAGAGAGCTTGCTCTCCCTGTCTTTGAGTACTGTTTTCACTGTCCCGGTTACCTCTTTGCTAACATTCTCTTCAGAGCCGCAGTGAAACCAGGAACCACGTGGAGAAGGCACCCACACTGAAAGTGCCTGGAGGGAACATTGGGGCTTCTTCTCAGTGTCTCTGACATAGGGTTTCACTGTCCCGGGAAAGTCTCTGCTAACACCGTGCAGAGCGCTGTGCCCAATATACAGAAACGTCTTGCGGTATCTCCTACAGGGAAAGTGCCAGGAGGGAATTGCGGAGCTTGTTCTCAGTGTCTCTGAGAATTGCTCTGATTATCTGTGTGACCTCTTTGCTAAGACTCTCCAGAGAGCCGTCCTCAAAACAAACACACATCTTGACATATCTCCCACATTGATCGCAGTGTCTCCAGAAACGGCATTCAAGGAGCCAGGACCTTTTCTCCCTACACTGTCCATTGAGTTGTCCTCAAAACCAATATACATCCTGCTATATCTCCCACATGGAAAGTGCCAGGAGGGAGAAGTGGGGATTATGTTTAGACTTTCTCGGAACTGCTTCAAATCAACTAGATATCTTTGTGCTGTAAATCTCCCAACAGCCAAACGCAAAAGCAGCAAACATCTCGCTGTATGTCCCACATCCAAAGTGCCAAGAGAGAGCTTGCTCTCCCTGTCTTTGAGTACTGTTTTCACTGTCCCGGTTACCTCTTTGCTAACATTCTCTTCAGAGCCGCAGTGAAACCAGGAACCACGTGGAGAAGGCACCCACACTGAAAGTGCCTGGAGGGAACATTGGGGCTTCTTCTCAGTGTCTCTGACATAGGGTTTCACTGTCCCGGGAAAGTCTCTGCTAACACCGTGCAGAGCGCTGTGCCCAATATACAGAAACGTCTTGCGGTATCTCCTACAGGGAAAGTGCCAGGAGGGAATTGCGGAGCTTGTTCTCAGTGTCTCTGAGAATTGCTCTGATTATCCCTGTGACCTCTTTGCTAAGACTCTCCAGAGAGCCGTCCTCAAAACAAACACACATCTTGACATATCTCCCACATTGATCGCAGTGTCTCCAGAAACGGCATTCAAGGAGCCAGGACCTTTTCTCCCTACACTGTCCATTGAGTTGTCCTCAAAACCAATCTACATCCTGCTATATCTCCCACATGGAAAGTGCCAGGAGGGAGAAGTGGGGATTATGTTTAGACTTTCTCGGAACTGCTTCAAATCAACTAGATATCTTTGTGCTGTAAATCTCCCAACAGCCAAACGCAAAAGCAGCAAACATCTCGCTGTATGTCCCACATCCAAAGTGCCAAGAGAGAGCTTGCTCTCCCTGTCTTTGAGTACTGTTTTCACTGTCCCGGTTACCTCTTTGCTAACATTCTCTTCAGAGCCGCAGTGAAACCAGGAACCACGTGGAGAAAGCACCCACACTGAAAGTGCCTGGAGGGAACATTGGGGCTTCTTCTCAGTGTCTCTGACATAGGGTTTCACTGTCCCGGGAAAGTCTCTGCTAACACCATGCAGAGCGCTGTGCCCAATATACAGAAACGTCTTGCGGTATCTCCTACAGGGAAAGTGCCAGGAGGGAATTGCGGAGCTTGTTCTCAGTGTCTCTGAGAATTGCTCTGATTATCTGTGTGACCTCTTTGCTAAGACTCTCCAGAGAGCCGTCCTCAAAACAAACACACATCTTGACATATCTCCCACATTGATCGCAGTGTCTCCAGAAACGGCATTCAAGGAGCCAGGACCTTTTCTCCCTACACTGTCCATTGAGTTGTCCTCAAAACCAATATACATCCTGCTATATCTCCCACATGGAAAGTGCCAGGAGGGAGAAGTGGGGATTATGTTTAGACTTTCTCGGAACTGCTTCAAATCAACTAGATATCTTTGTGCTGTAAATCTCCCAACAGCCAAACGCAAAAGCAGCAAACATCTCGCTGTATGTCCCACATCCAAAGTGCCAAGAGAGAGCTTGCTCTCCCTGTCTTTGAGTACTGTTTTCACTGTCCCGGTTACCTCTTGGCTAACATTCTCTTCAGAGCCGCAGTGAAACCAGGAACCACGTGGAGAAAGCACCCACACTGAAAGTGCCTGGAGGGAACATTGGGGCTTCTTCTCAGTGTCTCTGACATAGGGTTTCACTGTGCCGGGAAAGTCTCTGCTAACACCGTGCAGAGCGCTGTGCCCAATATACAGAAACGTCTTGCGGTATCTCCTACAGGGAAAGTGCCAGGAGGGAATTGCGGAGCTTGTTCTCAGTGTCTCTGAGAATTGCTCTGATTATCTGTGTGACCTCTTTGCTAAGACTCTCCAGAGAGCCGTCCTCAAAACAAACACACATCTTGACGTATCTCCCACATTGATCGCAGTGTCTCCAGAAACGGCATTCAAGGAGCCAGGACCTTTTCTCCCTACACTGTCCATTGAGTTGTCCTCAAAACCAATATACATCCTGCTATATCTCCCACATGGAAAGTGCCAGGAGGGAGAAGTGGGGATTATGTTTAGACTTTCTCGGAACTGCTTCAAATCAACTAGATATCTTTGTGCTGTAAATCTCCCAACAGCCAAACGCAAAAGCAGCAAACATCTCGCTGTATGTCCCACATCCAAAGTGCCAAGAGAGAGCTTGCTCTCCCTGTCTTTGAGTACTGTTTTCACTGTCCCGGTTACCTCTTTGCTAACATTCTCTTCAGAGCCGCAGTGAAACCAGGAACCACGTGGAGAAAGCACCCACACTGAAAGTGCCTGGAGGGAACATTGGGGCTTCTTCTCAGTGTCTCTGACATAGGGTTTCACTGTCCCGGGAAAGTCTCTGCTAACACCATGCAGAGCGCTGTGCCCAATATACAGAAACGTCTTGCGGTATCTCCTACAGGGAAAGTGCCAGGAGGGAATTGCGGAGCTTGTTCTCAGTGTCTCTGAGAATTGCTCTGATTATCCCTGTGACCTCTTTGCTAAGACTCTCCAGAGAGCCGTCCTCAAAACAAACACACATCTTGACATATCTCCCACATTGATCGCAGTGTCTCCAGAAACGGCATTCAAGGAGCCAGGACCTTTTCTCCCTACACTGTCCATTGAGTTGTCCTCAAAACCAATATACATCCTGCTATATCTCCCACATGGAAAGTGCCAGGAGGGAGAAGTGGGGATTATGTTTAGACTTTCTCGGAACTGCTTCAAATCAACTAGATATCTTTGTGCTGTAAATCTCCCAACAGCCAAACGCAAAAGCAGCAAACATCTCGCTGTATGTCCCACATCCAAAGTGCCAAGAGAGAGCTTGCTCTCCCTGTCTTTGAGTACTGTTTTCACTGTCCCGGTTACCTCTTTGCTAACATTCTCTTCAGAGCCGCAGTGAAACCAGGAACCACGTGGAGAAAGCACCCACACTGAAAGTGCCTGGAGGGAACATTGGGGCTTCTTCTCAGTGTCTCTGACATAGGGTTTCACTGTCCCGGGAAAGTCTCTGCTAACACCGTGCAGAGCGCTGTGCCCAATATACAGAAACGTCTTGCGGTATCTCCTACAGGGAAAGTGCCAGGAGGGAATTGCGGAGCTTGTTCTCAGTGTCTCTGAGAATTGCTCTGATTATCTGTGTGACCTCTTTGCTAAGACTCTCCAGAGAGCCGTCCTCAAAACAAACACACATCTTGACATATCTCCCACATTGATCGCAGTGTCTCCAGAAACGGCATTCAAGGAGCCAGGAGGTTTTCTCCCTACACTGTCCGTTGAGTTGTCCTCAAAACCAATATACATCCTGCTATATCTCCCACATGGAAAGTGCCAGGAGGGAGAAGTGGGGATTATGTTTAGACTTTCTCGGAACTGCTTCAAATCAACTAGATATCTTTGTGCTGTAAATCTCCCAACAGCCAAACGCAAAAGCAGCAAACATCTCGCTGTATGTCCCACATCCAAAGTACCAAGAGAGAGCTTGCTCTCCCTGTCTTTGAGTACTGTTTTCACTGTCCCGGTTACCTCTTGGCTAACATTCTCTTCAGAGCCGCAGTGAAACCAGGAACCACGTGCAGAAGGCAGCCACACTGAAAGTGCCTGGAGGGAACATTGGGGCTTCTTCTCAGTGTCTCTGACATAGGGTTTCACTGTGCCGGGAAAGTCTCTGCTAACACCCTGCAGAGCGCTGTGCCCAATATACAGAAACGTCTTGCGGTATCTCCTACAGGGAAAGTGCCAGGAGGGAATTGCGGAGCTTGTTCTCAGTGTCTCTGAGAATTGCTCTGATTATCTGTGTGACCTCTTTGCTAAGACTCTCCAGAGAGCCGTCCTCAAAACAAACACACATCTTGACGTATCTCCCACATTGATCGCAGTGTCTCCAGAAACGGCATTCAAGGAGCCAGGACCTTTTCTCCCTACACTGTCCATTGAGTTGTCCTCAAAACCAATATACATCCTGCTATATCTCCCACATGGAAAGTGCCAGGAGGGAGAAGTGGGGATTATGTTTAGACTTTCTCGGAACTGCTTCAAATCAACTAGATATCTTTGTGCTGTAAATCTCCCAACAGCCAAACGCAAAAGCAGCAAACATCTCGCTGTATGTCCCACATCCAAAGTGCCAAGAGAGAGCTTGCTCTCCCTGTCTTTGAGTACTGTTTTCACTGTCCCGGTTACCTCTTTGCTAACATTCTCTTCAGAGCCGCAGTGAAACCAGGAACCACGTGGAGAAAGCACCCACACTGAAAGTGCCTGGAGGGAACATTGGGGCTTCTTCTCAGTGTCTCTGACATAGGGTTTCACTGTGCCGGGAAAGTCTCTGCTAACACCCTGCAGAGCGCTGTGCCCAATATACAGAAACGTCTTGCGGTATCTCCTACAGGGAAAGTGCCAGGAGGGAATTGCGGAGCTTGTTCTCAGTGTCTCTGAGAATTGCTCTGATTATCCGTGTGACCTCTTTGCTAAGACTCTCCAGAGAGCCGTCCTCAAAACAAACACACATCTTGACATATCTCCCACATTGATCGCAGTGTCTCCAGAAACGGCATTCAAGGAGCCAGGAGGTTTTCTCCCTACACTGTCCATTGAGTTGTCCTCAAAACCAATATACATCCTGCTATATCTCCCACATGGAAAGTGCCAGGAGGGAGAAGTGGGGATTATGTTTAGACTTTCTCGGAACTGCTTCAAATCAACTAGATATCTTTGTGCTGTAAATCTCCCAACAGCCAAACGCAAAAGCAGCAAACATCTCGCTGTATGTCCCACATCCAAAGTGCCAAGAGAGAGCTTGCTCTCCCTGTCTTTGAGTACTGTTTTCACTGTCCCGGTTACCTCTTTGCTAACATTCTCTTCAGAGCCGCAGTGAAACCAGGAACCACGTGGAGAAAGCACCCACACTGAAAGTGCCTGGAGGGAACATTGGGGCTTCTTCTCAGTGTCTCTGACATAGGGTTTCACTGTCCCGGGAAAGTCTCTGCTAACACCGTGCAGAGCGCTGTGCCCAATATACAGAAACGTCTTGCGGTATCTCCTACAGGGAAAGTGCCAGGAGGGAATTGCGGAGCTTGTTCTCAGTGTCTCTGAGAATTGCTCTGATTATCTGTGTGACCTCTTTGCTAAGACTCTCCAGAGAGCCATCCTCAAAACAAACACACATCTTGACATATCTCCCACATTGATCGCAGTGTCTCCAGAAACGGCATTCAAGGAGCCAGGACCTTTTCTCCCTACACTGTCCATTGAGTTGTCCTCAAAACCAATATACATCCTGCTATATCTCCCACATGGAAAGTGCCAGGAGGGAGAAGTGGGGATTATGTTTAGACTTTCTCGGAACTGCTTCAAATCAACTAGATATCTTTGTGCTGTAAATCTCCCAACAGCCAAACGCAAAAGCAGCAAACATCTCGCTGTATGTCCCACATTGAAAGTGCCAAGAGAGAGCTTGCTCTCCCTGTCTTTGAGTACTGTTTTCACTGTCCCGGTTACCTCTTTGCTAACATTCTCTTCAGAGCTGCAGTGAAACCAGGAACCACGTGGAGAAAGCACCCACACTGAAAGTGCCTGGAGGGAACATTGGGGCTTCTTCTCAGTGTCTCTGACATAGGGTTTCACTGTCCCGGGAAAGTCTCTGCTAACACCGTGCAGAGCGCTGTGCCCAATATACAGAAACGTCTTGCGGTATCTCCTACAGGGAAAGTGCCAGGAGGGAATTGCGGAGCTTGTTCTCAGTGTCTCTGAGAATTGCTCTGATTATCCGTGTGACCTCTTTGCTAAGACTCTCCAGAGAGCCGTCCTCAAAACAAACACACATCTTGACATATCTCCCACATTGATCGCAGTGTCTCCAGAAACGGCATTCAAGGAGCCAGGACCTTTTCTCCCTACACTGTCCGTTGAGTTGTCCTCAAAACCAATATACATCCTGCTATATCTCCCACATGGAAAGTGCCAGGAGGGAGAAGTGGGGATTATGTTTAGACTTTCTCGGAACTGCTTCAAATCAACTAGATATCTTTGTGCTGTAAATCTCCCAACAGCCAAACGCAAAAGCAGCAAACATCTCGCTGTATGTCCCACATCCAAAGTGCCAAGAGAGAGCTTGCTCTCCCTGTCTTTGAGTACTGTTTTCACTGTCCCGGTTACCTCTTGGCTAACATTCTCTTCAGAGCCGCAGTGAAACCAGGAACCACGTGGAGAAGGCACCCACACTGAAAGTGCCTGGAGGGAACATTGGGGCTTCTTCTCAGTGTCTCTGACATAGGGTTTCACTGTCCCGGGAAAGTCTCTGCTAACACCGTGCAGAGCGCTGTGCCCAATATACAGAAACGTCTTGCGGTATCTCCTACAGGGAAAGTGCCAGGAGGGAATTGCGGAGCTTGTTCTCAGTGTCTCTGAGAATTGCTCTGATTATCCGTGTGACCTCTTTGCTAAGACTCTCCAGAGAGCCGTCCTCAAAACAAACACACATCTTGACATATCTCCCACATTGATCGCAGTGTCTCCAGAAACGGCATTCAAGGAGCCAGGACCTTTTCTCCCTACACTGTCCATTGAGTTGTCCTCAAAACCAATATACATCCTGCTATATCTCCCACATGGAAAGTGCCAGGAGGGAGAAGTGGGGATTATGTTTAGACTTTCTCGGAACTGCTTCAAATCAACTAGATATCTTTGTGCTGTAAATCTCCCAACAGCCAAACGCAAAAGCAGCAAACATCTCGCTGTATGTCCCACATCCAAAGTGCCAAGAGAGAGCTTGCTCTCCCTGTCTTTGAGTACTGTTTTCACTGTCCCGGTTAACTCTTTGCTAACATTCTCTTCAGAGCTGCAGTGAAACCAGGAACCACGTGGAGAAAGCACCCACACTGAAAGTGCCTGGAGGGAACATTGGGGCTTCTTCTCAGTGTCTCTGACATAGGGTTTCACTGTCCCGGGAAAGTCTCTGCTAACACCGTGCAGAGCGCTGTGCCCAATATACAGAAACGTCTTGCGGTATCTCCTACAGGGAAAGTGCCAGGAGGGAATTGCGGAGCTTGTTCTCAGTGTCTCTGAGAATTGCTCTGATTATCTGTGTGACCTCTTTGCTAAGACTCTCCAGAGAGCCGTCCTCAAAACAAACACACATCTTGACATATCTCCCACATTGATCGCAGTGTCTCCAGAAACGGCATTCAAGGAGCCAGGACCTTTTCTCCCTACACTGTCCATTGAGTTGTCCTCAAAACCAATATACATCCTGCTATATCTCCCACATGGAAAGTGCCAGGAGGGAGAAGTGGGGATTATGTTTAGACTTTCTCGGAACTGCTTCAAATCAACTAGATATCTTTGTGCTGTAAATCTCCCAACAGCCAAACGCAAAAGCAGCAAACATCTCGCTGTATGTCCCACATCCAAAGTGCCAAGAGAGAGCTTGCTCTCCCTGTCTTTGAGTACTGTTTTCACTGTCCCGGTTACCTCTTTGCTAACATTCTCTTCAGAGCCGCAGTGAAACCAGGAACCACGTGGAGAAAGCACCCACACTGAAAGTGCCTGGAGGGAACATTGGGGCTTCTTCTCAGTGTCTCTGACATAGGGTTTCACTGTCCCGGGAAAGTCTCTGCTAACACCCTGCAGAGCGCTGTGCCCAATATACAGAAACGTCTTGCGGTATCTCCTACAGGGAAAGTGCCAGGAGGGAATTGCGGAGCTTGTTCTCAGTGTCTCTGAGAATTGCTCTGATTATCCCTGTGACCTCTTTGCTAAGACTCTCCAGAGAGCCGTCCTCAAAACAAACACACATCTTGACATATCTCCCACATTGATCGCAGTGTCTCCAGAAACGGCATTCAAGGAGCCAGGAGGTTTTCTCCCTACACTGTCCGTTGAGTTGTCCTCAAAACCAATATACATCCTGCTATATCTCCCACATGGAAAGTGCCAGGAGGGAGAAGTGGGGATTATGTTTAGACTTTCTCGGAACTGCTTCAAAGCAACTAGATATCTTTGTGCTGTAAATCTCCCAACAGCCAAACGCAAAAGCAGCAAACATCTCGCTGTATGTCCCACATCCAAAGTGCCAAGAGAGAGCTTGCTCTCCCTGTCTTTGAGTACTGTTTTCACTGTCCCGGTTACCTCTTTGCTAACATTCTCTTCAGAGCTGCAGTGAAACCAGGAACCACGTGGAGAAAGCACCCACACAGAAAGTGCCTGGAGGGAACATTGGGGCTTCTTCTCAGTGTCTCTGACATAGGGTTTCACTGTCCCGGGAAAGTCTCTGCTAACACCGTGCAGAGCGCTATGCCCAATATACAGAAACGTCTTGCGGTATCTCCTACAGGGAAAGTGCCAGGAGGGAATTGCGGAGCTTGTTCTCAGTGTCTCTGAGAATTGCTCTGATTATCCGTGTGACCTCTTTGCTAAGACTCTCCAGAGAGCCGTCCTCAAAACAAACACACATCTTGACATATCTCCCACATTGATCGCAGTGTCTCCAGAAACGGCATTCAAGGAGCCAGGACCTTTTCTCCCTACACTGTCCGTTGAGTTGTCCTCAAAACCAATATACATCCTGCTATATCTCCCACATGGAAAGTGCCAGGAGGGAGAAGTGGGGATTATGTTTAGACTTTCTCGGAACTGCTTCAAATCAACTAGATATCTTTGTGCTGTAAATCTCCCAACAGCCAAACGCAAAAGCAGCAAACATCTCGCTGTATGTCCCACATCCAAAGTGCCAAGAGAGAGCTTGCTCTCCCTGTCTTTGAGTACTGTTTTCACTGTCCCGGTTACCTCTTGGCTAACATTCTCTTCAGAGCCGCAGTGAAACCAGGAACCACGTGCAGAAGGCAGCCACACTGAAAGTGCCTGGAGGGAACATTGGGGCTTCTTCTCAGTGTCTCTGACATAGGGTTTCACTGTCCCGGGAAAGTCTCTGCTAACACCGTGCAGAGCGCTGTGCCCAATATACAGAAACGTCTTGCGGTATCTCCTACAGGGAAAGTGCCAGGAGGGAATTGCGGAGCTTGTTCTCAGTGTCTCTGAGAATTGCTCTGATTATCCGTGTGACCTCTTTGCTAAGACTCTCCAGAGAGCCGTCCTCAAAACAAACACACATCTTGACATATCTCCCACATTGATCGCAGTGTCTCCAGAAACGGCATTCAAGGAGCCAGGACCTTTTCTCCCTACACTGTCCATTGAGTTGTCCTCAAAACCAATATACATCCTGCTATATCTCCCACATGGAAAGTGCCAGGAGGGAGAAGTGGGGATTATGTTTAGACTTTCTCGGAACTGCTTCAAATCAACTAGATATCTTTGTGCTGTAAATCTCCCAACAGCCAAACGCAAAAGCAGCAAACATCTCGCTGTATGTCCCACATCCAAAGTGCCAAGAGAGAGCTTGCTCTCCCTGTCTTTGAGTACTGTTTTCACTGTCCCAGTTACCTCTTTGCTAACATTCTCTTCAGAGCCGCAGTGAAACCAGGAACCACGTGGAGAAAGCACCCACACTGAAAGTGCCTGGAGGGAACATTGGGGCTTCTTCTCAGTGTCTCTGACATAGGGTTTCACTGTCCCGGGAAAGTCTCTGCTAACACCGTGCAGAGCGCTGTGCCCAATATACAGAAACGTCTTGCGGTATCTCCTACAGGGAAAGTGCCAGGAGGGAATTGCGGAGCTTGTTCTCAGTGTCTCTGAGAATTGCTCTGATTATCCCTGTGACCTCTTTGCTAAGACTCTCCAGAGAGCCGTCCTCAAAACAAACACACATCTTGACATATCTCCCACATTGATCGCAGTGTCTCCAGAAACGGCATTCAAGGAGCCAGGAGGTTTTCTCCCTACACTGTCCATTGAGTTGTCCTCAAAACCAATATACATCCTGCTATATCTCCCACATGGAAAGTGCCAGGAGGGAGAAGTGGGGATTATGTTTAGACTTTCTCGGAACTGCTTCAAATCAACTAGATATCTTTGTGCTGTAAATCTCCCAACAGCCAAACGCAAAAGCAGCAAACATCTCGCTGTATGTCCCACATCCAAAGTGCCAAGAGAGAGCTTGCTCTCCCTGTCTTTGAGTACTGTTTTCACTGTCCCGGTTACCTCTTTGCTAACATTCTCTTCAGAGCCGCAGTGAAACCAGGAACCACGTGGAGAAAGCACCCACACTGAAAGTGCCTGGAGGGAACATTGGGGCTTCTTCTCAGTGTCTCTGACATAGGGTTTCACTGTCCCGGGAAAGTCTCTGCTAACACCGTGCAGAGCGCTGTGCCCAATATACAGAAACGTCTTGCGGTATCTCCTACAGGGAAAGTGCCAGGAGGGAATTGCGGAGCTTGTTCTCAGTGTCTCTGAGAATTGCTCTGATTATCCCTGTGACCTCTTTGCTAAGACTCTCCAGAGAGCCGTCCTCAAAACAAACACACATCTTGACGTATCTCCCACATTGATCGCAGTGTCTCCAGAAACGGCATTCAAGGAGCCAGGAGGTTTTCTCCCTACACTGTCCATTGAGTTGTCCTCAAAACCAATATACATCCTGCTATATCTCCCACATGGAAAGTGCCAGGAGGGAGAAGTGGGGATTATGTTTAGACTTTCTCGGAACTGCTTCAAATCAACTAGATATCTTTGTGCTGTAAATCTCCCAACAGCCAAACGCAAAAGCAGCAAACATCTCGCTGTATGTCCCACATCCAAAGTGCCAAGAGAGAGCTTGCTCTCCCTGTCTTTGAGTGCTGTTTTCACTGTCCCGGTTACCTCTTTGCTAACATTCTCTTCAGAGCCGCAGTGAAACCAGGAACCACGTGGAGAAAGCACCCACACTGAAAGTGCCTGGAGGGAACATTGGGGCTTCTTCTCAGTGTCTCTGACATAGGGTTTCACTGTGCCGGGAAAGTCTCTGCTAACACCCTGCAGAGCGCTGTGCCCAATATACAGAAACGTCTTGCGGTATCTCCTACAGGGAAAGTGCCAGGAGGGAATTGCGGAGCTTGTTCTCAGTGTCTCTGAGAATTGCTCTGATTATCCCTGTGACCTCTTTGCTAAGACTCTCCAGAGAGCCGTCCTCAAAACAAACACACATCTTGACGTATCTCCCACATTGATCGCAGTGTCTCCAGAAACGGCATTCAAGGAGCCAGGACCTTTTCTCCCTACACTGTCCATTGAGTTGTCCTCAAAACCAATATACATCCTGCTATATCTCCCACATGGAAAGTGCCAGGAGGGAGAAGTGGGGATTATGTTTAGACTTTCTCGGAACTGCTTCAAATCAACTAGATATCTTTGTGCTGTAAATCTCCCAACAGCCAAACGCAAAAGCAGCAAACATCTCGCTGTATGTCCCACATCCAAAGTGCCAAGAGAGAGCTTGCTCTCCCTGTCTTTGAGTACTGTTTTCACTGTCCCGGTTACCTCTTTGCTAACATTCTCTTCAGAGCCGCAGTGAAACCAGGAACCACGTGGAGAAAGCACCCACACTGAAAGTGCCTGGAGGGAACATTGGGGCTTCTTCTCAGTGTCTCTGACATAGGGTTTCACTGTCCCGGGAAAGTCTCTGCTAACACCGTGCAGAGCGCTGTGCCCAATATACAGAAACGTCTTGCGGTATCTCCTACAGGGAAAGTGCCAGGAGGGAATTGCGGAGCTTGTTCTCAGTGTCTCTGAGAATTGCTCTGATTATCCGTGTGACCTCTTTGCTAAGACTCTCCAGAGAGCCGTCCTCAAAACAAACACACATCTTGACATATCTCCCACATTGATCGCAGTGTCTCCAGAAACGGCATTCAAGGAGCCAGGACCTTTTCTCCCTACACTGTCCATTGAGTTGTCCTCAAAACCAATATACATCCTGCTATATCTCCCACATGGAAAGTGCCAGGAGGGAGAAGTGGGGATTATGTTTAGACTTTCTCGGAACTGCTTCAAATCAACTAGATATCTTTGTGCTGTAAATCTCCCAACAGCCAAACGCAAAAGCAGCAAACATCTCGCTGTATGTCCCACATCCAAAGTGCCAAGAGAGAGCTTGCTCTCCCTGTCTTTGAGTACTGTTTTCACTGTCCCGGTTACCTCTTTGCTAACATTCTCTTCAGAGCCGCAGTGAAACCAGGAACCACGTGGAGAAAGCACCCACACTGAAAGTGCCTGGAGGGAACATTGGGGCTTCTTCTCAGTGTCTCTGACATAGGGTTTCACTGTCCCGGGAAAGTCTCTGCTAACACCGTGCAGAGCGCTGTGCCCAATATACAGAAACGTCTTGCGGTATCTCCTACAGGGAAAGTGCCAGGAGGGAATTGCGGAGCTTGTTCTCAGTGTCTCTGAGAATTGCTCTGATTATCTGTGTGACCTCTTTGCTAAGACTCTCCAGAGAGCCGTCCTCAAAACAAACACACATCTTGACATATCTCCCACATTGATCGCAGTGTCTCCAGAAACGGCATTCAAGGAGCCAGGACCTTTTCTCCCTACACTGTCCATTGAGTTGTCCTCAAAACCAATATACATCCTGCTATATCTCCCACATGGAAAGTGCCAGGAGGGAGAAGTGGGGATTATGTTTAGACTTTCTCGGAACTGCTTCAAATCAACTAGATATCTTTGTGCTGTAAATCTCCCAACAGCCAAACGCAAAAGCAGCAAACATCTCGCTGTATGTCCCACATTGAAAGTGCCAAGAGAGAGCTTGCTCTCCCTGTCTTTGAGTACTGTTTTCACTGTCCCGGTTACCTCTTTGCTAACATTCTCTTCAGAGCTGCAGTGAAACCAGGAACCACGTGGAGAAAGCACCCACACTGAAAGTGCCTGGAGGGAACATTGGGGCTTCTTCTCAGTGTCTCTGACATAGGGTTTCACTGTCCCGGGAAAGTCTCTGCTAACACCGTGCAGAGCGCTGTGCCCAATATACAGAAACGTCTTGCGGTATCTCCTACAGGGAAAGTGCCAGGAGGGAATTGCGGAGCTTGTTCTCAGTGTCTCTGAGAATTGCTCTGATTATCCGTGTGACCTCTTTGCTAAGACTCTCCAGAGAGCCGTCCTCAAAACAAACACACATCTTGACATATCTCCCACATTGATCGCAGTGTCTCCAGAAACGGCATTCAAGGAGCCAGGACCTTTTCTCCCTACACTGTCCATTGAGTTGTCCTCAAAACCAATATACATCCTGCTATATCTCCCACATGGAAAGTGCCAGGAGGGAGAAGTGGGGATTATGTTTAGACTTTCTCGGAACTGCTTCAAATCAACTAGATATCTTTGTGCTGTAAATCTCCCAACAGCCAAACGCAAAAGCAGCAAACATCTCGCTGTATGTCCCACATCCAAAGTGCCAAGAGAGAGCTTGCTCTCCCTGTCTTTGAGTACTGTTTTCACTGTCCCGGTTAACTCTTTGCTAACATTCTCTTCAGAGCTGCAGTGAAACCAGGAACCACGTGGAGAAAGCACCCACACTGAAAGTGCCTGGAGGGAACATTGGGGCTTCTTCTCAGTGTCTCTGACATAGGGTTTCACTGTCCCGGGAAAGTCTCTGCTAACACCGTGCAGAGCGCTGTGCCCAATATACAGAAACGTCTTGCGGTATCTCCTACAGGGAAAGTGCCAGGAGGGAATTGCGGAGCTTGTTCTCAGTGTCTCTGAGAATTGCTCTGATTATCTGTGTGACCTCTTTGCTAAGACTCTCCAGAGAGCCGTCCTCAAAACAAACACACATCTTGACATATCTCCCACATTGATCGCAGTGTCTCCAGAAACGGCATTCAAGGAGCCAGGACCTTTTCTCCCTACACTGTCCATTGAGTTGTCCTCAAAACCAATATACATCCTGCTATATCTCCCACATGGAAAGTGCCAGGAGGGAGAAGTGGGGATTATGTTTAGACTTTCTCGGAACTGCTTCAAATCAACTAGATATCTTTGTGCTGTAAATCTCCCAACAGCCAAACGCAAAAGCAGCAAACATCTCGCTGTATGTCCCACATCCAAAGTGCCAAGAGAGAGCTTGCTCTCCCTGTCTTTGAGTACTGTTTTCACTGTCCCGGTTACCTCTTTGCTAACATTCTCTTCAGAGCCGCAGTGAAACCAGGAACCACGTGGAGAAAGCACCCACACTGAAAGTGCCTGGAGGGAACATTGGGGCTTCTTCTCAGTGTCTCTGACATAGGGTTTCACTGTCCCGGGAAAGTCTCTGCTAACACCGTGCAGAGCGCTGTGCCCAATATACAGAAACGTCTTGCGGTATCTCCTACAGGGAAAGTGCCAGGAGGGAATTGCGGAGCTTGTTCTCAGTGTCTCTGAGAATTGCTCTGATTATCCCTGTGACCTCTTTGCTAAGACTCTCCAGAGAGCCGTCCTCAAAACAAACACACATCTTGACGTATCTCCCACATTGATCGCAGTGTCTCCAGAAACGGCATTCAAGGAGCCAGGAGGTTTTCTCCCTACACTGTCCATTGAGTTGTCCTCAAAACCAATATACATCCTGCTATATCTCCCACATGGAAAGTGCCAGGAGGGAGAAGTGGGGATTATGTTTAGACTTTCTCGGAACTGCTTCAAATCAACTAGATATCTTTGTGCTGTAAATCTCCCAACAGCCAAACGCAAAAGCAGCAAACATCTCGCTGTATGTCCCACATCCAAAGTGCCAAGAGAGAGCTTGCTCTCCCTGTCTTTGAGTGCTGTTTTCACTGTCCCGGTTACCTCTTTGCTAACATTCTCTTCAGAGCCGCAGTGAAACCAGGAACCACGTGGAGAAAGCACCCACACTGAAAGTGCCTGGAGGGAACATTGGGGCTTCTTCTCAGTGTCTCTGACATAGGGTTTAACTGTGCCGGGAAAGTCTCTGCTAACACCCTGCAGAGCGCTGTGCCCAATATACAGAAACGTCTTGCGGTATCTCCTACAGGGAAAGTGCCAGGAGGGAATTGCGGAGCTTGTTCTCAGTGTCTCTGAGAATTGCTCTGATTATCTGTGTGACCTCTTTGCTAAGACTCTCCAGAGAGCCGTCCTCAAAACAAACACACATCTTGACGTATCTCCCACATTGATCGCAGTGTCTCCAGAAACGGCATTCAAGGAGCCAGGACCTTTTCTCCCTACACTGTCCATTGAGTTGTCCTCAAAACCAATATACATCCTGCTATATCTCCCACATGGAAAGTGCCAGGAGGGAGAAGTGGGGATTATGTTTAGACTTTCTCGGAACTGCTTCAAATCAACTAGATATCTTTGTGCTGTAAATCTCCCAACAGCCAAACGCAAAAGCAGCAAACATCTCGCTGTATGTCCCACATCCAAAGTGCCAAGAGAGAGCTTGCTCTCCCTGTCTTTGAGTACTGTTTTCACTGTCCCGGTTACCTCTTTGCTAACATTCTCTTCAGAGCCGCAGTGAAACCAGGAACCACGTGGAGAAAGCACCCACACTGAAAGTGCCTGGAGGGAACATTGGGGCTTCTTCTCAGTGTCTCTGACATAGGGTTTCACTGTCCCGGGAAAGTCTCTGCTAACACCGTGCAGAGCGCTGTGCCCAATATACAGAAACGTCTTGCGGTATCTCCTACAGGGAAAGTGCCAGGAGGGAATTGCGGAGCTTGTTCTCAGTGTCTCTGAGAATTGCTCTGATTATCCGTGTGACCTCTTTGCTAAGACTCTCCAGAGAGCCGTCCTCAAAACAAACACACATCTTGACATATCTCCCACATTGATCGCAGTGTCTCCAGAAACGGCATTCAAGGAGCCAGGACCTTTTCTCCCTACACTGTCCATTGAGTTGTCCTCAAAACCAATATACATCCTGCTATATCTCCCACATGGAAAGTGCCAGGAGGGAGAAGTGGGGATTATGTTTAGACTTTCTCGGAACTGCTTCAAATCAACTAGATATCTTTGTGCTGTAAATCTCCCAACAGCCAAACGCAAAAGCAGCAAACATCTCGCTGTATGTCCCACATCCAAAGTGCCAAGAGAGAGCTTGCTCTCCCTGTCTTTGAGTACTGTTTTCACTGTCCCGGTTACCTCTTTGCTAACATTCTCTTCAGAGCCGCAGTGAAACCAGGAACCACGTGGAGAAAGCACCCACACTGAAAGTGCCTGGAGGGAACATTGGGGCTTCTTCTCAGTGTCTCTGACATAGGGTTTCACTGTCCCGGGAAAGTCTCTGCTAACACCGTGCAGAGCGCTGTGCCCAATATACAGAAACGTCTTGCGGTATCTCCTACAGGGAAAGTGCCAGGAGGGAATTGCGGAGCTTGTTCTCAGTGTCTCTGAGAATTGCTCTGATTATCTGTGTGACCTCTTTGCTAAGACTCTCCAGAGAGCCGTCCTCAAAACAAACACACATCTTGACATATCTCCCACATTGATCGCAGTGTCTCCAGAAACGGCATTCAAGGAGCCAGGACCTTTTCTCCCTACACTGTCCATTGAGTTGTCCTCAAAACCAATATACATCCTGCTATATCTCCCACATGGAAAGTGCCAGGAGGGAGAAGTGGGGATTATGTTTAGACTTTCTCGGAACTGCTTCAAATCAACTAGATATCTTTGTGCTGTAAATCTCCCAACAGCCAAACGCAAAAGCAGCAAACATCTCGCTGTATGTCCCACATTGAAAGTGCCAAGAGAGAGCTTGCTCTCCCTGTCTTTGAGTACTGTTTTCACTGTCCCGGTTACCTCTTTGCTAACATTCTCTTCAGAGCTGCAGTGAAACCAGGAACCACGTGGAGAAAGCACCCACACTGAAAGTGCCTGGAGGGAACATTGGGGCTTCTTCTCAGTGTCTCTGACATAGGGTTTCACTGTCCCGGGAAAGTCTCTGCTAACACCGTGCAGAGCGCTGTGCCCAATATACAGAAACGTCTTGCGGTATCTCCTACAGGGAAAGTGCCAGGAGGGAATTGCGGAGCTTGTTCTCAGTGTCTCTGAGAATTGCTCTGATTATCCGTGTGACCTCTTTGCTAAGACTCTCCAGAGAGCCGTCCTCAAAACAAACACACATCTTGACATATCTCCCACATTGATCGCAGTGTCTCCAGAAACGGCATTCAAGGAGCCAGGACCTTTTCTCCCTACACTGTCCATTGAGTTGTCCTCAAAACCAATATACATCCTGCTATATCTCCCACATGGAAAGTGCCAGGAGGGAGAAGTGGGGATTATGTTTAGACTTTCTCGGAACTGCTTCAAATCAACTAGATATCTTTGTGCTGTAAATCTCCCAACAGCCAAACGCAAAAGCAGCAAACATCTCGCTGTATGTCCCACATCCAAAGTGCCAAGAGAGAGCTTGCTCTCCCTGTCTTTGAGTACTGTTTTCACTGTCCCGGTTAACTCTTTGCTAACATTCTCTTCAGAGCTGCAGTGAAACCAGGAACCACGTGGAGAAAGCACCCACACTGAAAGTGCCTGGAGGGAACATTGGGGCTTCTTCTCAGTGTCTCTGACATAGGGTTTCACTGTCCCGGGAAAGTCTCTGCTAACACCGTGCAGAGCGCTGTGCCCAATATACAGAAACGTCTTGCGGTATCTCCTACAGGGAAAGTGCCAGGAGGGAATTGCGGAGCTTGTTCTCAGTGTCTCTGAGAATTGCTCTGATTATCTGTGTGACCTCTTTGCTAAGACTCTCCAGAGAGCCGTCCTCAAAACAAACACACATCTTGACATATCTCCCACATTGATCGCAGTGTCTCCAGAAACGGCATTCAAGGAGCCAGGACCTTTTCTCCCTACACTGTCCATTGAGTTGTCCTCAAAACCAATATACATCCTGCTATATCTCCCACATGGAAAGTGCCAGGAGGGAGAAGTGGGGATTATGTTTAGACTTTCTCGGAACTGCTTCAAATCAACTAGATATCTTTGTGCCGTAAATCTCCCAACAGCCAAACGCAAAAGCAGCAAACATCTCGCTGTATGTCCCACATCCAAAGTGCCAAGAGAGAGCTTGCTCTCCCTGTCTTTGAGTACTGTTTTCACTGTCCCGGTTACCTCTTTGCTAACATTCTCTTCAGAGCTGCAGTGAAACCAGGAACCACGTGGAGAAGGCACCCACACTGAAAGTGCCTGGAGGGAACATTGGGGCTTCTTCTCAGTGTCTCTGACATAGGGTTTCACTGTCCCGGGAAAGTCTCTGCTAACACCGTGCAGAGCGCTGTGCCCAATATACAGAAACGTCTTGCGGTATCTCCTACAGGGAAAGTGCCAGGAGGGAATTGCGGAGCTTGTTCTCAGTGTCTCTGAGAATTGCTCTGATTATCTGTGTGACCTCTTTGCTAAGACTCTCCAGAGAGCCGTCCTCAAAACAAACACACATCTTGACATATCTCCCACATTGATCGCAGTGTCTCCAGAAACGGCATTCAAGGAGCCAGGAGGTTTTCTCCCTACACTGTCCATTGAGTTGTCCTCAAAACCAATATACATCCTGCTATATCTCCCACATGGAAAGTGCCAGGAGGGAGAAGTGGGGATTATGTTTAGACTTTCTCAGAACTGCTTCAAATCAACTAGATATCTTTGTGCCGTAAATCTCCCAACAGCCAAACGCAAAAGCAGCAAACATCTCGCTGTATGTCCCACATCCAAAGTGCCAAGAGAGAGCTTGCTCTCCCTGTCTTTGAGTACTGTTTTCACTGTCCCGGTTACCTCTTTGCTAACATTCTCTTCAGAGCTGCAGTGAAACCAGGAACCACGTGGAGAAGGCACCCACACTGAAAGTGCCTGGAGGGAACATTGGGGCTTCTTCTCAGTGTCTCTGATATAGGGTTTCACTGTCCCGGGAAAGTCTCTGCTAACACCGTGCAGAGCGCTGTGCCCAATATACAGAAACGTCTTGCGGTATCTCCTACAGGGAAAGTGCCAGGAGGGAATTGCGGAGCTTGTTCTCAGTGTCTCTGAGAATTGCTCTGATTATCTGTGTGACCTCTTTGCTAAGACTCTCCAGAGAGCCGTCCTCAAAACAAACACACATCTTGACATATCTCCCACATTGATCGCAGTGTCTCCAGAAACGGCATTCAAGGAGCCAGGAGGTTTTCTCCCTACACTGTCCATTGAGTTGTCCTCAAAACCAATATACATCCTGCTATATCTCCCACATGGAAAGTGCCAGGAGGGAGAAGTGGGGATTATGTTTAGACTTTCTCGGAACTGCTTCAAATCAACTAGATATCTTTGTGCCGTAAATCTCCCAACAGCCAAACGCAAAAGCAGCAAACATCTCGCTGTATGTCCCACATCCAAAGTGCCAAGAGAGAGCTTGCTCTCCCTGTCTTTGAGTACTGTTTTCACTGTCCCGGTTACCTCTTTGCTAACATTCTCTTCAGAGCCGCAGTGAAACCAGGAACCACGTGGAGAAAGCACCCACACTGAAAGTGCCTGGAGGGAACATTGGGGCTTCTTCTCAGTGTCTCTGACATAGGGTTTCACTGTCCCGGGAAAGTCTCTGCTAACACGCTGCAGAGCGCTGTGCCCAATATACAGAAACGTCTTGCGGTATCTCCTACAGGGAAAGTGCCAGGAGGGAATTGCGGAGCTTGTTCTCAGTGTCTCTGAGAATTGCTCTGATTATCTGTGTGACCTCTTTGCTAAGACTCTCCAGAGAGCCGTCCTCAAAACAAACACACATCTTGACATATCTCCCACATTGATCGCAGTGTCTCCAGAAACGGCATTCAAGGAGCCAGGACCTTTTCTCCCTACACTGTCCATTGAGTTGTCCTCAAAACCAATATACATCCTGCTATATCTCCCACATGGAAAGTGCCAGGAGGGAGAAGTGGGGATTATGTTTAGACTTTCTCGGAACTGCTTCAAATCAACTAGATATCTTTGTGCTGTAAATCTCCCAACAGCCAAACGCAAAAGCAGCAAACATCTCGCTGTATGTCCCACATCCAAAGTGCCAAGAGAGAGCTTGCTCTCCCTGTCTTTGAGTACTGTTTTCACTGTCCCGGTTACCTCTTTGCTAACATTCTCTTCAGAGCCGCAGTGAAACCAGGAACCACGTGGAGAAAGCACCCACACTGAAAGTGCCTGGAGGGAACATTGGGGCTTCTTCTCAGTGTCTCTGACATAGGGTTTCACTGTCCCGGGAAAGTCTCTGCTAACACCGTGCAGAGCGCTGTGCCCAATATACAGAAACGTCTTGCGGTATCTCCTACAGGGAAAGTGCCAGGAGGGAATTGCGGAGCTTGTTCTCAGTGTCTCTGAGAATTGCTCTGATTATCTGTGTGACCTCTTTGCTAAGACTCTCCAGAGAGCCGTCCTCAAAACAAACACACATCTTGACATATCTCCCACATTGATCGCAGTGTCTCCAGAAACGGCATTCAAGGAGCCAGGACCTTTTCTCCCTACACTGTCCATTGAGTTGTCCTCAAAACCAATATACATCCTGCTATATCTCCCACATGGAAAGTGCCAGGAGGGAGAAGTGGGGATTATGTTTAGACTTTCTCGGAACTGCTTCAAATCAACTAGATATCTTTGTGCTGTAAATCTCCCAACAGCCAAACGCAAAAGCAGCAAACATCTCGCTGTATGTCCCACATTGAAAGTGCCAAGAGAGAGCTTGCTCTCCCTGTCTTTGAGTACTGTTTTCACTGTCCCGGTTACCTCTTTGCTAACATTCTCTTCAGAGCTGCAGTGAAACCAGGAACCACGTGGAGAAAGCACCCACACTGAAAGTGCCTGGAGGGAACATTGGGGCTTCTTCTCAGTGTCTCTGACATAGGGTTTCACTGTCCCGGGAAAGTCTCTGCTAACACCGTGCAGAGCGCTGTGCCCAATATACAGAAACGTCTTGCGGTATCTCCTACAGGGAAAGTGCCAGGAGGGAATTGCGGAGCTTGTTCTCAGTGTCTCTGAGAATTGCTCTGATTATCCGTGTGACCTCTTTGCTAAGACTCTCCAGAGAGCCGTCCTCAAAACAAACACACATCTTGACATATCTCCCACATTGATCGCAGTGTCTCCAGAAACGGCATTCAAGGAGCCAGGACCTTTTCTCCCTACACTGTCCATTGAGTTGTCCTCAAAACCAATATACATCCTGCTATATCTCCCACATGGAAAGTGCCAGGAGGGAGAAGTGGGGATTATGTTTAGACTTTCTCGGAACTGCTTCAAATCAACTAGATATCTTTGTGCTGTAAATCTCCCAACAGCCAAACGCAAAAGCAGCAAACATCTCGCTGTATGTCCCACATCCAAAGTGCCAAGAGAGAGCTTGCTCTCCCTGTCTTTGAGTACTGTTTTCACTGTCCCGGTTACCTCTTTGCTAACATTCTCTTCAGAGCTGCAGTGAAACCAGGAACCACGTGGAGAAAGCACCCACACTGAAAGTGCCTGGAGGGAACATTGGGGCTTCTTCTCAGTGTCTCTGACATAGGGTTTCACTGTCCCGGGAAAGTCTCTGCTAACACCCTGCAGAGCGCTGTGCCCAATATACAGAAACGTCTTGCGGTATCTCCTACAGGGAAAGTGCCAGGAGGGAATTGCGGAGCTTGTTCTCAGTGTCTCTGAGAATTGCTCTGATTATCTGTGTGACCTCTTTGCTAAGACTCTCCAGAGAGCCGTCCTCAAAACAAACACACATCTTGACATATCTCCCACATTGATCGCAGTGTCTCCAGAAACGGCATTCAAGGAGCCAGGACCTTTTCTCCCTACACTGTCCATTGAGTTGTCCTCAAAACCAATATACATCCTGCTATATCTCCCACATGGAAAGTGCCAGGAGGGAGAAGTGGGGATTATGTTTAGACTTTCTCGGAACTGCTTCAAATCAACTAGATATCTTTGTGCTGTAAATCTCCCAACAGCCAAACGCAAAAGCAGCAAACATCTCGCTGTATGTCCCACATCCAAAGTGCCAAGAGAGAGCTTGCTCTCCCTGTCTTTGAGTACTGTTTTCACTGTCCCGGTTACCTCTTTGCTAACATTCTCTTCAGAGCCGCAGTGAAACCAGGAACCACGTGGAGAAAGCACCCACACTGAAAGTGCCTGGAGGGAACATTGGGGCTTCTTCTCAGTGTCTCTGACATAGGGTTTCACTGTCCCGGGAAAGTCTCTGCTAACACCGTGCAGAGCGCTGTGCCCAATATACAGAAACGTCTTGCGGTATCTCCTACAGGGAAAGTGCCAGGAGGGAATTGCGGAGCTTGTTCTCAGTGTCTCTGAGAATTGCTCTGATTATCCCTGTGACCTCTTTGCTAAGACTCTCCAGAGAGCCGTCCTCAAAACAAACACACATCTTGACGTATCTCCCACATTGATCGCAGTGTCTCCAGAAACGGCATTCAAGGAGCCAGGAGGTTTTCTCCCTACACTGTCCATTGAGTTGTCCTCAAAACCAATATACATCCTGCTATATCTCCCACATGGAAAGTGCCAGGAGGGAGAAGTGGGGATTATGTTTAGACTTTCTCGGAACTGCTTCAAATCAACTAGATATCTTTGTGCTGTAAATCTCCCAACAGCCAAACGCAAAAGCAGCAAACATCTCGCTGTATGTCCCACATCCAAAGTGCCAAGAGAGAGCTTGCTCTCCCTGTCTTTGAGTGCTGTTTTCACTGTCCCGGTTACCTCTTTGCTAACATTCTCTTCAGAGCCGCAGTGAAACCAGGAACCACGTGGAGAAAGCACCCACACTGAAAGTGCCTGGAGGGAACATTGGGGCTTCTTCTCAGTGTCTCTGACATAGGGTTTCACTGTGCCGGGAAAGTCTCTGCTAACACCCTGCAGAGCGCTGTGCCCAATATACAGAAACGTCTTGCGGTATCTCCTACAGGGAAAGTGCCAGGAGGGAATTGCGGAGCTTGTTCTCAGTGTCTCTGAGAATTGCTCTGATTATCCCTGTGACCTCTTTGCTAAGACTCTCCAGAGAGCCGTCCTCAAAACAAACACACATCTTGACATATCTCCCACATTGATCGCAGTGTCTCCAGAAACGGCATTCAAGGAGCCAGGACCTTTTCTCCCTACACTGTCCATTGAGTTGTCCTCAAAACCAATATACATCCTGCTATATCTCCCACATGGAAAGTGCCAGGAGGGAGAAGTGGGGATTATGTTTAGACTTTCTCGGAACTGCTTCAAATCAACTAGATATCTTTGTGCTGTAAATCTCCCAACAGCCAAACGCAAAAGCAGCAAACATCTCGCTGTATGTCCCACATTGAAAGTGCCAAGAGAGAGCTTGCTCTCCCTGTCTTTGAGTACTGTTTTCACTGTCCCGGTTACCTCTTTGCTAACATTCTCTTCAGAGCTGCAGTGAAACCAGGAACCACGTGGAGAAAGCACCCACACTGAAAGTGCCTGGAGGGAACATTGGGGCTTCTTCTCAGTGTCTCTGACATAGGGTTTCACTGTCCCGGGAAAGTCTCTGCTAACACCGTGCAGAGCGCTGTGCCCAATATACAGAAACGTCTTGCGGTATCTCCTACAGGGAAAGTGCCAGGAGGGAATTGCGGAGCTTGTTCTCAGTGTCTCTGAGAATTGCTCTGATTATCCGTGTGACCTCTTTGCTAAGACTCTCCAGAGAGCCGTCCTCAAAACAAACACACATCTTGACATATCTCCCACATTGATCGCAGTGTCTCCAGAAACGGCATTCAAGGAGCCAGGACCTTTTCTCCCTACACTGTCCATTGAGTTGTCCTCAAAACCAATATACATCCTGCTATATCTCCCACATGGAAAGTGCCAGGAGGGAGAAGTGGGGATTATGTTTAGACTTTCTCGGAACTGCTTCAAATCAACTAGATATCTTTGTGCTGTAAATCTCCCAACAGCCAAACGCAAAAGCAGCAAACATCTCGCTGTATGTCCCACATCCAAAGTGCCAAGAGAGAGCTTGCTCTCCCTGTCTTTGAGTACTGTTTTCACTGTCCCGGTTAACTCTTTGCTAACATTCTCTTCAGAGCTGCAGTGAAACCAGGAACCACGTGGAGAAAGCACCCACACTGAAAGTGCCTGGAGGGAACATTGGGGCTTCTTCTCAGTGTCTCTGACATAGGGTTTCACTGTCCCGGGAAAGTCTCTGCTAACACCGTGCAGAGCGCTGTGCCCAATATACAGAAACGTCTTGCGGTATCTCCTACAGGGAAAGTGCCAGGAGGGAATTGCGGAGCTTGTTCTCAGTGTCTCTGAGAATTGCTCTGATTATCTGTGTGACCTCTTTGCTAAGACTCTCCAGAGAGCCGTCCTCAAAACAAACACACATCTTGACATATCTCCCACATTGATCGCAGTGTCTCCAGAAACGGCATTCAAGGAGCCAGGACCTTTTCTCCCTACACTGTCCATTGAGTTGTCCTCAAAACCAATATACATCCTGCTATATCTCCCACATGGAAAGTGCCAGGAGGGAGAAGTGGGGATTATGTTTAGACTTTCTCGGAACTGCTTCAAATCAACTAGATATCTTTGTGCTGTAAATCTCCCAACAGCCAAACGCAAAAGCAGCAAACATCTCGCTGTATGTCCCACATCCAAAGTGCCAAGAGAGAGCTTGCTCTCCCTGTCTTTGAGTACTGTTTTCACTGTCCCGGTTACCTCTTTGCTAACATTCTCTTCAGAGCCGCAGTGAAACCAGGAACCACGTGGAGAAAGCACCCACACTGAAAGTGCCTGGAGGGAACATTGGGGCTTCTTCTCAGTGTCTCTGACATAGGGTTTCACTGTCCCGGGAAAGTCTCTGCTAACACCGTGCAGAGCGCTGTGCCCAATATACAGAAACGTCTTGCGGTATCTCCTACAGGGAAAGTGCCAGGAGGGAATTGCGGAGCTTGTTCTCAGTGTCTCTGAGAATTGCTCTGATTATCCCTGTGACCTCTTTGCTAAGACTCTCCAGAGAGCCGTCCTCAAAACAAACACACATCTTGACGTATCTCCCACATTGATCGCAGTGTCTCCAGAAACGGCATTCAAGGAGCCAGGAGGTTTTCTCCCTACACTGTCCATTGAGTTGTCCTCAAAACCAATATACATCCTGCTATATCTCCCACATGGAAAGTGCCAGGAGGGAGAAGTGGGGATTATGTTTAGACTTTCTCGGAACTGCTTCAAATCAACTAGATATCTTTGTGCTGTAAATCTCCCAACAGCCAAACGCAAAAGCAGCAAACATCTCGCTGTATGTCCCACATCCAAAGTGCCAAGAGAGAGCTTGCTCTCCCTGTCTTTGAGTGCTGTTTTCACTGTCCCGGTTACCTCTTTGCTAACATTCTCTTCAGAGCCGCAGTGAAACCAGGAACCACGTGGAGAAAGCACCCACACTGAAAGTGCCTGGAGGGAACATTGGGGCTTCTTCTCAGTGTCTCTGACATAGGGTTTCACTGTGCCGGGAAAGTCTCTGCTAACACCCTGCAGAGCGCTGTGCCCAATATACAGAAACGTCTTGCGGTATCTCCTACAGGGAAAGTGCCAGGAGGGAATTGCGGAGCTTGTTCTCAGTGTCTCTGAGAATTGCTCTGATTATCCCTGTGACCTCTTTGCTAAGACTCTCCAGAGAGCCGTCCTCAAAACAAACACACATCTTGACGTATCTCCCACATTGATCGCAGTGTCTCCAGAAACGGCATTCAAGGAGCCAGGAGGTTTTCTCCCTACACTGTCCATTGAGTTGTCCTCAAAACCAATATACATCCTGCTATATCTCCCACATGGAAAGTGCCAGGAGGGAGAAGTGGGGATTATGTTTAGACTTTCTCGGAACTGCTTCAAATCAACTAGATATCTTTGTGCTGTAAATCTCCCAACAGCCAAACGCAAAAGCAGCAAACATCTCGCTGTATGTCCCACATCCAAAGTGCCAAGAGAGAGCTTGCTCTCCCTGTCTTTGAGTGCTGTTTTCACTGTCCCGGTTACCTCTTTGCTAACAATCTCTTCAGAGCCGCAGTGAAACCAGGAACCACGTGGAGAAAGCACCCACACTGAAAGTGCCTGGAGGGAACATTGGGGCTTCTTCTCAGTGTCTCTGACATAGGGTTTCACTGTGCCGGGAAAGTCTCTGCTAACACCCTGCAGAGCGCTGTGCCCAATATACAGAAACGTCTTGCGGTATCTCCTACAGGGAAAGTGCCAGGAGGGAATTGCGGAGCTTGTTCTCAGTGTCTCTGAGAATTGCTCTGATTATCCCTGTGACCTCTTTGCTAAGACTCTCCAGAGAGCCGTCCTCAAAACAAACACACATCTTGACGTATCTCCCACATTGATCGCAGTGTCTCCAGAAACGGCATTCAAGGAGCCAGGACCTTTTCTCCCTACACTGTCCATTGAGTTGTCCTCAAAACCAATATACATCCTGCTATATCTCCCACATGGAAAGTGCCAGGAGGGAGAAGTGGGGATTATGTTTAGACTTTCTCGGAACTGCTTCAAATCAACTAGATATCTTTGTGCTGTAAATCTCCCAACAGCCAAACGCAAAAGCAGCAAACATCTCGCTGTATGTCCCACATCCAAAGTGCCAAGAGAGAGCTTGCTCTCCCTGTCTTTGAGTACTGTTTTCACTGTCCCGGTTACCTCTTTGCTAACATTCTCTTCAGAGCCGCAGTGAAACCAGGAACCACGTGGAGAAAGCACCCACACTGAAAGTGCCTGGAGGGAACATTGGGGCTTCTTCTCAGTGTCTCTGACATAGGGTTTCACTGTCCCGGGAAAGTCTCTGCTAACACCGTGCAGAGCGCTGTGCCCAATATACAGAAACGTCTTGCGGTATCTCCTACAGGGAAAGTGCCAGGAGGGAATTGCGGAGCTTGTTCTCAGTGTCTCTGAGAATTGCTCTGATTATCCGTGTGACCTCTTTGCTAAGACTCTCCAGAGAGCCGTCCTCAAAACAAACACACATCTTGACATATCTCCCACATTGATCGCAGTGTCTCCAGAAACGGCATTCAAGGAGCCAGGACCTTTTCTCCCTACACTGTCCATTGAGTTGTCCTCAAAACCAATATACATCCTGCTATATCTCCCACATGGAAAGTGCCAGGAGGGAGAAGTGGGGATTATGTTTAGACTTTCTCGGAACTGCTTCAAATCAACTAGATATCTTTGTGCTGTAAATCTCCCAACAGCCAAACGCAAAAGCAGCAAACATCTCGCTGTATGTCCCACATCCAAAGTGCCAAGAGAGAGCTTGCTCTCCCTGTCTTTGAGTACTGTTTTCACTGTCCCGGTTACCTCTTTGCTAACATTCTCTTCAGAGCCGCAGTGAAACCAGGAACCACGTGGAGAAAGCACCCACACTGAAAGTGCCTGGAGGGAACATTGGGGCTTCTTCTCAGTGTCTCTGACATAGGGTTTCACTGTCCCGGGAAAGTCTCTGCTAACACCGTGCAGAGCGCTGTGCCCAATATACAGAAACGTCTTGCGGTATCTCCTACAGGGAAAGTGCCAGGAGGGAATTGCGGAGCTTGTTCTCAGTGTCTCTGAGAATTGCTCTGATTATCTGTGTGACCTCTTTGCTAAGACTCTCCAGAGAGCCGTCCTCAAAACAAACACACATCTTGACATATCTCCCACATTGATCGCAGTGTCTCCAGAAACGGCATTCAAGGAGCCAGGACCTTTTCTCCCTACACTGTCCATTGAGTTGTCCTCAAAACCAATATACATCCTGCTATATCTCCCACATGGAAAGTGCCAGGAGGGAGAAGTGGGGATTATGTTTAGACTTTCTCGGAACTGCTTCAAATCAACTAGATATCTTTGTGCTGTAAATCTCCCAACAGCCAAACGCAAAAGCAGCAAACATCTCGCTGTATGTCCCACATTGAAAGTGCCAAGAGAGAGCTTGCTCTCCCTGTCTTTGAGTACTGTTTTCACTGTCCCGGTTACCTCTTTGCTAACATTCTCTTCAGAGCTGCAGTGAAACCAGGAACCACGTGGAGAAAGCACCCACACTGAAAGTGCCTGGAGGGAACATTGGGGCTTCTTCTCAGTGTCTCTGACATAGGGTTTCACTGTCCCGGGAAAGTCTCTGCTAACACCGTGCAGAGCGCTGTGCCCAATATACAGAAACGTCTTGCGGTATCTCCTACAGGGAAAGTGCCAGGAGGGAATTGCGGAGCTTGTTCTCAGTGTCTCTGAGAATTGCTCTGATTATCCGTGTGACCTCTTTGCTAAGACTCTCCAGAGAGCCGTCCTCAAAACAAACACACATCTTGACATATCTCCCACATTGATCGCAGTGTCTCCAGAAACGGCATTCAAGGAGCCAGGACCTTTTCTCCCTACACTGTCCATTGAGTTGTCCTCAAAACCAATATACATCCTGCTATATCTCCCACATGGAAAGTGCCAGGAGGGAGAAGTGGGGATTATGTTTAGACTTTCTCGGAACTGCTTCAAATCAACTAGATATCTTTGTGCTGTAAATCTCCCAACAGCCAAACGCAAAAGCAGCAAACATCTCGCTGTATGTCCCACATCCAAAGTGCCAAGAGAGAGCTTGCTCTCCCTGTCTTTGAGTACTGTTTTCACTGTCCCGGTTAACTCTTTGCTAACATTCTCTTCAGAGCTGCAGTGAAACCAGGAACCACGTGGAGAAAGCACCCACACTGAAAGTGCCTGGAGGGAACATTGGGGCTTCTTCTCAGTGTCTCTGACATAGGGTTTCACTGTCCCGGGAAAGTCTCTGCTAACACCGTGCAGAGCGCTGTGCCCAATATACAGAAACGTCTTGCGGTATCTCCTACAGGGAAAGTGCCAGGAGGGAATTGCGGAGCTTGTTCTCAGTGTCTCTGAGAATTGCTCTGATTATCTGTGTGACCTCTTTGCTAAGACTCTCCAGAGAGCCGTCCTCAAAACAAACACACATCTTGACATATCTCCCACATTGATCGCAGTGTCTCCAGAAACGGCATTCAAGGAGCCAGGACCTTTTCTCCCTACACTGTCCATTGAGTTGTCCTCAAAACCAATATACATCCTGCTATATCTCCCACATGGAAAGTGCCAGGAGGGAGAAGTGGGGATTATGTTTAGACTTTCTCGGAACTGCTTCAAATCAACTAGATATCTTTGTGCCGTAAATCTCCCAACAGCCAAACGCAAAAGCAGCAAACATCTCGCTGTATGTCCCACATCCAAAGTGCCAAGAGAGAGCTTGCTCTCCCTGTCTTTGAGTACTGTTTTCACTGTCCCGGTTACCTCTTTGCTAACATTCTCTTCAGAGCTGCAGTGAAACCAGGAACCACGTGGAGAAGGCACCCACACTGAAAGTGCCTGGAGGGAACATTGGGGCTTCTTCTCAGTGTCTCTGACATAGGGTTTCACTGTCCCGGGAAAGTCTCTGCTAACACCGTGCAGAGCGCTGTGCCCAATATACAGAAACGTCTTGCGGTATCTCCTACAGGGAAAGTGCCAGGAGGGAATTGCGGAGCTTGTTCTCAGTGTCTCTGAGAATTGCTCTGATTATCTGTGTGACCTCTTTGCTAAGACTCTCCAGAGAGCCGTCCTCAAAACAAACACACATCTTGACATATCTCCCACATTGATCGCAGTGTCTCCAGAAACGGCATTCAAGGAGCCAGGAGGTTTTCTCCCTACACTGTCCATTGAGTTGTCCTCAAAACCAATATACATCCTGCTATATCTCCCACATGGAAAGTGCCAGGAGGGAGAAGTGGGGATTATGTTTAGACTTTCTCAGAACTGCTTCAAATCAACTAGATATCTTTGTGCCGTAAATCTCCCAACAGCCAAACGCAAAAGCAGCAAACATCTCGCTGTATGTCCCACATCCAAAGTGCCAAGAGAGAGCTTGCTCTCCCTGTCTTTGAGTACTGTTTTCACTGTCCCGGTTACCTCTTTGCTAACATTCTCTTCAGAGCTGCAGTGAAACCAGGAACCACGTGGAGAAGGCACCCACACTGAAAGTGCCTGGAGGGAACATTGGGGCTTCTTCTCAGTGTCTCTGACATAGGGTTTCACTGTCCCGGGAAAGTCTCTGCTAACACCGTGCAGAGCGCTGTGCCCAATATACAGAAACGTCTTGCGGTATCTCCTACAGGGAAAGTGCCAGGAGGGAATTGCGGAGCTTGTTCTCAGTGTCTCTGAGAATTGCTCTGATTATCTGTGTGACCTCTTTGCTAAGACTCTCCAGAGAGCCGTCCTCAAAACAAACACACATCTTGACATATCTCCCACATTGATCGCAGTGTCTCCAGAAACGGCATTCAAGGAGCCAGGAGGTTTTCTCCCTACACTGTCCATTGAGTTGTCCTCAAAACCAATATACATCCTGCTATATCTCCCACATGGAAAGTGCCAGGAGGGAGAAGTGGGGATTATGTTTAGACTTTCTCGGAACTGCTTCAAATCAACTAGATATCTTTGTGCCGTAAATCTCCCAACAGCCAAACGCAAAAGCAGCAAACATCTCGCTGTATGTCCCACATCCAAAGTGCCAAGAGAGAGCTTGCTCTCCCTGTCTTTGAGTACTGTTTTCACTGTCCCGGTTACCTCTTTGCTAACATTCTCTTCAGAGCCGCAGTGAAACCAGGAACCACGTGGAGAAAGCACCCACACTGAAAGTGCCTGGAGGGAACATTGGGGCTTCTTCTCAGTGTCTCTGACATAGGGTTTCACTGTCCCGGGAAAGTCTCTGCTAACACGCTGCAGAGCGCTGTGCCCAATATACAGAAACGTCTTGCGGTATCTCCTACAGGGAAAGTGCCAGGAGGGAATTGCGGAGCTTGTTCTCAGTGTCTCTGAGAATTGCTCTGATTATCTGTGTGACCTCTTTGCTAAGACTCTCCAGAGAGCCGTCCTCAAAACAAACACACATCTTGACATATCTCCCACATTGATCGCAGTGTCTCCAGAAACGGCATTCAAGGAGCCAGGACCTTTTCTCCCTACACTGTCCATTGAGTTGTCCTCAAAACCAATATACATCCTGCTATATCTCCCACATGGAAAGTGCCAGGAGGGAGAAGTGGGGATTATGTTTAGACTTTCTCGGAACTGCTTCAAATCAACTAGATATCTTTGTGCTGTAAATCTCCCAACAGCCAAACGCAAAAGCAGCAAACATCTCGCTGTATGTCCCACATCCAAAGTGCCAAGAGAGAGCTTGCTCTCCCTGTCTTTGAGTACTGTTTTCACTGTCCCGGTTACCTCTTTGCTAACATTCTCTTCAGAGCCGCAGTGAAACCAGGAACCACGTGGAGAAAGCACCCACACTGAAAGTGCCTGGAGGGAACATTGGGGCTTCTTCTCAGTGTCTCTGACATAGGGTTTCACTGTGCCGGGAAAGTCTCTGCTAACACCGTGCAGAGCGCTGTGCCCAATATACAGAAACGTCTTGCGGTATCTCCTACAGGGAAAGTGCCAGGAGGGAATTGCGGAGCTTGTTCTCAGTGTCTCTGAGAATTGCTCTGATTATCTGTGTGACCTCTTTGCTAAGACTCTCCAGAGAGCCGTCCTCAAAACAAACACACATCTTGACATATCTCCCACATTGATCGCAGTGTCTCCAGAAACGGCATTCAAGGAGCCAGGACCTTTTCTCCCTACACTGTCCATTGAGTTGTCCTCAAAACCAATATACATCCTGCTATATCTCCCACATGGAAAGTGCCAGGAGGGAGAAGTGGGGATTATGTTTAGACTTTCTCGGAACTGCTTCAAATCAACTAGATATCTTTGTGCCGTAAATCTCCCAACAGCCAAACGCAAAAGCAGCAAACATCTCGCTGTATGTCCCACATCCAAAGTGCCAAGAGAGAGCTTGCTCTCCCTGTCTTTGAGTACTGTTTTCACTGTCCCGGTTACCTCTTTGCTAACATTCTCTTCAGAGCTGCAGTGAAACCAGGAACCACGTGGAGAAGGCACCCACACTGAAAGTGCCTGGAGGGAACATTGGGGCTTCTTCTCAGTGTCTCTGACATAGGGTTTCACTGTCCCGGGAAAGTCTCTGCTAACACCGTGCAGAGCGCTGTGCCCAATATACAGAAACGTCTTGCGGTATCTCCTACAGGGAAAGTGCCAGGAGGGAATTGCGGAGCTTGTTCTCAGTGTCTCTGAGAATTGCTCTGATTATCTGTGTGACCTCTTTGCTAAGACTCTCCAGAGAGCCGTCCTCAAAACAAACACACATCTTGACATATCTCCCACATTGATCGCAGTGTCTCCAGAAACGGCATTCAAGGAGCCAGGACCTTTTCTCCCTACACTGTCCATTGAGTTGTCCTCAAAACCAATATACATCCTGCTATATCTCCCACATGGAAAGTGCCAGGAGGGAGAAGTGGGGATTATGTTTAGACTTTCTCGGAACTGCTTCAAATCAACTAGATATCTTTGTGCTGTAAATCTCCCAACAGCCAAACGCAAAAGCAGCAAACATCTCGCTGTATGTCCCACATCCAAAGTGCCAAGAGAGAGCTTGCTCTCCCTGTCTTTGAGTACTGTTTTCACTGTCCCGGTTACCTCTTTGCTAACATTCTCTTCAGAGCCGCAGTGAAACCAGGAACCACGTGGAGAAGGCACCCACACTGAAAGTGCCTGGAGGGAACATTGGGGCTTCTTCTCAGTGTCTCTGACATAGGGTTTCACTGTCCCGGGAAAGTCTCTGCTAACACCGTGCAGAGCGCTGTGCCCAATATACAGAAACGTCTTGCGGTATCTCCTACAGGGAAAGTGCCAGGAGGGAATTGCGGAGCTTGTTCTCAGTGTCTCTGAGAATTGCTCTGATTATCTGTGTGACCTCTTTGCTAAGACTCTCCAGAGAGCCGTCCTCAAAACAAACACACATCTTGACATATCTCCCACATTGATCGCAGTGTCTCCAGAAACGGCATTCAAGGAGCCAGGACCTTTTCTCCCTACACTGTCCATTGAGTTGTCCTCAAAACCAATATACATCCTGCTATATCTCCCACATGGAAAGTGCCAGGAGGGAGAAGTGGGGATTATGTTTAGACTTTCTCGGAACTGCTTCAAATCAACTAGATATCTTTGTGCTGTAAATCTCCCAACAGCCAAACGCAAAAGCAGCAAACATCTCGCTGTATGTCCCACATCCAAAGTGCCAAGAGAGAGCTTGCTCTCCCTGTCTTTGAGTACTGTTTTCACTGTCCCGGTTACCTCTTTGCTAACATTCTCTTCAGAGCCGCAGTGAAACCAGGAACCACGTGGAGAAAGCACCCACACTGAAAGTGCCTGGAGGGAACATTGGGGCTTCTTCTCAGTGTCTCTGACATAGGGTTTCACTGTCCCGGGAAAGTCTCTGCTAACACCGTGCAGAGCGCTGTGCCCAATATACAGAAACGTCTTGCGGTATCTCCTACAGGGAAAGTGCCAGGAGGGAATTGCGGAGCTTGTTCTCAGTGTCTCTGAGAATTGCTCTGATTATCTGTGTGACCTCTTTGCTAAGACTCTCCAGAGAGCCGTCCTCAAAACAAACACACATCTTGACATATCTCCCACATTGATCGCAGTGTCTCCAGAAACGGCATTCAAGGAGCCAGGAGGTTTTCTCCCTACACTGTCCATTGAGTTGTCCTCAAAACCAATATACATCCTGCTATATCTCCCACATGGAAAGTGCCAGGAGGGAGAAGTGGGGATTATGTTTAGACTTTCTCAGAACTGCTTCAAATCAACTAGATATCTTTGTGCCGTAAATCTCCCAACAGCCAAACGCAAAAGCAGCAAACATCTCGCTGTATGTCCCACATCCAAAGTGCCAAGAGAGAGCTTGCTCTCCCTGTCTTTGAGTACTGTTTTCACTGTCCCGGTTACCTCTTTGCTAACATTCTCTTCAGAGCTGCAGTGAAACCAGGAACCACGTGGAGAAGGCACCCACACTGAAAGTGCCTGGAGGGAACATTGGGGCTTCTTCTCAGTGTCTCTGACATAGGGTTTCACTGTCCCGGGAAAGTCTCTGCTAACACCGTGCAGAGCGCTGTGCCCAATATACAGAAACGTCTTGCGGTATCTCCTACAGGGAAAGTGCCAGGAGGGAATTGCGGAGCTTGTTCTCAGTGTCTCTGAGAATTGCTCTGATTATCTGTGTGACCTCTTTGCTAAGACTCTCCAGAGAGCCGTCCTCAAAACAAACACACATCTTGACATATCTCCCACATTGATCGCAGTGTCTCCAGAAACGGCATTCAAGGAGCCAGGAGGTTTTCTCCCTACACTGTCCATTGAGTTGTCCTCAAAACCAATATACATCCTGCTATATCTCCCACATGGAAAGTGCCAGGAGGGAGAAGTGGGGATTATGTTTAGACTTTCTCGGAACTGCTTCAAATCAACTAGATATCTTTGTGCCGTAAATCTCCCAACAGCCAAACGCAAAAGCAGCAAACATCTCGCTGTATGTCCCACATCCAAAGTGCCAAGAGAGAGCTTGCTCTCCCTGTCTTTGAGTACTGTTTTCACTGTCCCGGTTACCTCTTTGCTAACATTCTCTTCAGAGCCGCAGTGAAACCAGGAACCACGTGGAGAAAGCACCCACACTGAAAGTGCCTGGAGGGAACATTGGGGCTTCTTCTCAGTGTCTCTGACATAGGGTTTCACTGTCCCGGGAAAGTCTCTGCTAACACGCTGCAGAGCGCTGTGCCCAATATACAGAAACGTCTTGCGGTATCTCCTACAGGGAAAGTGCCAGGAGGGAATTGCGGAGCTTGTTCTCAGTGTCTCTGAGAATTGCTCTGATTATCTGTGTGACCTCTTTGCTAAGACTCTCCAGAGAGCCGTCCTCAAAACAAACACACATCTTGACATATCTCCCACATTGATCGCAGTGTCTCCAGAAACGGCATTCAAGGAGCCAGGACCTTTTCTCCCTACACTGTCCATTGAGTTGTCCTCAAAACCAATATACATCCTGCTATATCTCCCACATGGAAAGTGCCAGGAGGGAGAAGTGGGGATTATGTTTAGACTTTCTCGGAACTGCTTCAAATCAACTAGATATCTTTGTGCTGTAAATCTCCCAACAGCCAAACGCAAAAGCAGCAAACATCTCGCTGTATGTCCCACATCCAAAGTGCCAAGAGAGAGCTTGCTCTCCCTGTCTTTGAGTACTGTTTTCACTGTCCCGGTTACCTCTTTGCTAACATTCTCTTCAGAGCCGCAGTGAAACCAGGAACCACGTGGAGAAAGCACCCACACTGAAAGTGCCTGGAGGGAACATTGGGGCTTCTTCTCAGTGTCTCTGACATAGGGTTTCACTGTGCCGGGAAAGTCTCTGCTAACACCGTGCAGAGCGCTGTGCCCAATATACAGAAACGTCTTGCGGTATCTCCTACAGGGAAAGTGCCAGGAGGGAATTGCGGAGCTTGTTCTCAGTGTCTCTGAGAATTGCTCTGATTATCTGTGTGACCTCTTTGCTAAGACTCTCCAGAGAGCCGTCCTCAAAACAAACACACATCTTGACATATCTCCCACATTGATCGCAGTGTCTCCAGAAACGGCATTCAAGGAGCCAGGACCTTTTCTCCCTACACTGTCCATTGAGTTGTCCTCAAAACCAATATACATCCTGCTATATCTCCCACATGGAAAGTGCCAGGAGGGAGAAGTGGGGATTATGTTTAGACTTTCTCGGAACTGCTTCAAATCAACTAGATATCTTTGTGCCGTAAATCTCCCAACAGCCAAACGCAAAAGCAGCAAACATCTCGCTGTATGTCCCACATCCAAAGTGCCAAGAGAGAGCTTGCTCTCCCTGTCTTTGAGTACTGTTTTCACTGTCCCGGTTACCTCTTTGCTAACATTCTCTTCAGAGCTGCAGTGAAACCAGGAACCACGTGGAGAAGGCACCCACACTGAAAGTGCCTGGAGGGAACATTGGGGCTTCTTCTCAGTGTCTCTGACATAGGGTTTCACTGTCCCGGGAAAGTCTCTGCTAACACCGTGCAGAGCGCTGTGCCCAATATACAGAAACGTCTTGCGGTATCTCCTACAGGGAAAGTGCCAGGAGGGAATTGCGGAGCTTGTTCTCAGTGTCTCTGAGAATTGCTCTGATTATCTGTGTGACCTCTTTGCTAAGACTCTCCAGAGAGCCGTCCTCAAAACAAACACACATCTTGACATATCTCCCACATTGATCGCAGTGTCTCCAGAAACGGCATTCAAGGAGCCAGGACCTTTTCTCCCTACACTGTCCATTGAGTTGTCCTCAAAACCAATATACATCCTGCTATATCTCCCACATGGAAAGTGCCAGGAGGGAGAAGTGGGGATTATGTTTAGACTTTCTCGGAACTGCTTCAAATCAACTAGATATCTTTGTGCTGTAAATCTCCCAACAGCCAAACGCAAAAGCAGCAAACATCTCGCTGTATGTCCCACATCCAAAGTGCCAAGAGAGAGCTTGCTCTCCCTGTCTTTGAGTACTGTTTTCACTGTCCCGGTTACCTCTTTGCTAACATTCTCTTCAGAGCCGCAGTGAAACCAGGAACCACGTGGAGAAGGCACCCACACTGAAAGTGCCTGGAGGGAACATTGGGGCTTCTTCTCAGTGTCTCTGACATAGGGTTTCACTGTCCCGGGAAAGTCTCTGCTAACACCGTGCAGAGCGCTGTGCCCAATATACAGAAACGTCTTGCGGTATCTCCTACAGGGAAAGTGCCAGGAGGGAATTGCGGAGCTTGTTCTCAGTGTCTCTGAGAATTGCTCTGATTATCTGTGTGACCTCTTTGCTAAGACTCTCCAGAGAGCCGTCCTCAAAACAAACACACATCTTGACATATCTCCCACATTGATCGCAGTGTCTCCAGAAACGGCATTCAAGGAGCCAGGACCTTTTCTCCCTACACTGTCCATTGAGTTGTCCTCAAAACCAATATACATCCTGCTATATCTCCCACATGGAAAGTGCCAGGAGGGAGAAGTGGGGATTATGTTTAGACTTTCTCGGAACTGCTTCAAATCAACTAGATATCTTTGTGCTGTAAATCTCCCAACAGCCAAACGCAAAAGCAGCAAACATCTCGCTGTATGTCCCACATCCAAAGTGCCAAGAGAGACCTTGCTCTCCCTGTCTTTGAGTACTGTTTTCACTGTCCCGGTTACCTCTTTGCTAACATTCTCTTCAGAGCTGCAGTGAAACCAGGAACCACGTGGAGAAGGCACCCACACTGAAAGTGCCTGGAGGGAACATTGGGGCTTCTTCTCAGTGTCTCTGACATAGGGTTTCACTGTCCCGGGAAAGTCTCTGCTAACACCGTGCAGAGCGCTGTGCCCAATATACAGAAACGTCTTGCGGTATCTCCTACAGGGAAAGTGCCAGGAGGGAATTGCGGAGCTTGTTCTCAGTGTCTCTGAGAATTGCTCTGATTATCTGTGTGACCTCTTTGCTAAGACTCTCCAGAGAGCCGTCCTCAAAACAAACACACATCTTGACATATCTCCCACATTGATCGCAGTGTCTCCAGAAACGGCATTCAAGGAGCCAGGACCTTTTCTCCCTACACTGTCCATTGAGTTGTCCTCAAAACCAATATACATCCTGCTATATCTCCCACATGGAAAGTGCCAGGAGGGAGAAGTGGGGATTATGTTTAGACTTTCTCGGAACTGCTTCAAATCAACTAGATATCTTTGTGCTGTAAATCTCCCAACAGCCAAACGCAAAAGCAGCAAACATCTCGCTGTATGTCCCACATCCAAAGTGCCAAGAGAGAGCTTGCTCTCCCTGTCTTTGAGTACTGTTTTCACTGTCCCGGTTACCTCTTTGCTAACATTCTCTTCAGAGCCGCAGTGAAACCAGGAACCACGTGGAGAAGGCACCCACACTGAAAGTGCCTGGAGGGAACATTGGGGCTTCTTCTCAGTGTCTCTGACATAGGGTTTCACTGTCCCGGGAAAGTCTCTGCTAACACCGTGCAGAGCGCTGTGCCCAATATACAGAAACGTCTTGCGGTATCTCCTACAGGGAAAGTGCCAGGAGGGAATTGTGGAGCTTGTTCTCAGTGTCTCTGAGAATTGCTCTGATTATCTGTGTGACCTCTTTGCTAAGACTCTCCAGAGAGCCGTCCTCAAAACAAACACACATCTTGACATATCTCCCACATTGATCGCAGTGTCTCCAGAAACGGCATTCAAGGAGCCAGGACCTTTTCTCCCTACACTGTCCATTGAGTTGTCCTCAAAACCAATATACATCCTGCTATATCTCCCACATGGAAAGTGCCAGGAGGGAGAAGTGGGGATTATGTTTAGACTTTCTCGGAACTGCTTCAAATCAACTAGATATCTTTGTGCTGTAAATCTCCCAACAGCCAAACGCAAAAGCAGCAAACATCTCGCTGTATGTCCCACATCCAAAGTGCCAAGAGAGAGCTTGCTCTCCCTGTCTTTGAGTACTGTTTTCACTGTCCCGGTTACCTCTTTGCTAACATTCTCTTCAGAGCTGCAGTGAAACCAGGAACCACGTGGAGAAAGCACCCACACTGAAAGTGCCTGGAGGGAACATTGGGGCTTCTTCTCAGTGTCTCTGACATAGGGTTTCACTGTCCCGGGAAAGTCTCTGCTAACACCGTGCAGAGCGCTGTGCCCAATATACAGAAACGTCTTGCGGTATCTCCTACAGGGAAAGTGCCAGGAGGGAATTGCGGAGCTTGTTCTCAGTGTCTCTGAGAATTGCTCTGATTATCCGTGTGACCTCTTTGCTAAGACTCTCCAGAGAGCCGTCCTCAAAACAAACACACATCTTGACATATCTCCCACATTGATCGCAGTGTCTCCAGAAACGGCATTCAAGGAGCCAGGAGGTTTTCTCCCTACACTGTCCATTGAGTTGTCCTCAAAACCAATATACATCCTGCTATATCTCCCACATGGAAAGTGCCAGGAGGGAGAAGTGGGGATTATGTTTAGACTTTCTCGGAACTGCTTCAAATCAACTAGATAGCTTTGTGCTGTAAATCTCCCAACAGCCAAACGCAAAAGCAGCAAACATCTCGCTGTATGTCCCACATCCAAAGTGCCAAGAGAGAGCTTGCTCTCCCTGTCTTTGAGTACTGTTTTCACTGTCCCGGTTACCTCTTTGCTAACATTCTCTTCAGAGCTGCAGTGAAACCAGGAACCACGTGGAGAAAGCACCCACACTGAAAGTGCCTGGAGGGAACATTGGGGCTTCTTCTCAGTGTCTCTGACATAGGGTTTCACTGTCCCGGGAAAGTCTCTGCTAACACCGTGCAGAGCGCTGTGCCCAATATACAGAAACGTCTTGCGGTATCTCCTACAGGGAAAGTGCCAGGAGGGAATTGTGGAGCTTGTTCTCAGTGTCTCTGAGAATTGCTCTGATTATCTGTGTGACCTCTTTGCTAAGACTCTCCAGAGAGCCGTCCTCAAAACAAACACACATCTTGACATATCTCCCACATTGATCGCAGTGTCTCCAGAAACGGCATTCAAGGAGCCAGGAGGTTTTCTCCCTACACTGTCCATTGAGTTGTCCTCAAAACCAATATACATCCTGCTATATCTGCCACATGGAAAGTGCCAGGAGGGAGAAGTGGGGATTATGTTTAGACTTTCTCGGAACTGCTTCAAATCAACTAGATATCTTTGTGCTGTAAATCTCCTAACAGCCAAACGCAAAAGCAGCAAACATCTCGCTGTATGTCCCACATCCAAAGTGCCAAGAGAGAGCTTGCTCTCCCTGTCTTTGAGTACTGTTTTCACTGTCCCGGTTACCTCTTTGCTAACATTCTCTTCAGAGCTGCAGTGAAACCAGGAACCACGTGGAGAAAGCACCCACACTGAAAGTGCCTGGAGGGAACATTGGGGCTTCTTCTCAGTGTCTCTGACATAGGGTTTCACTGTCCCGGGAAAGTCTCTGCTAACACCGTGCAGAGCGCTGTGCCCAATATACAGAAACGTCTTGCGGTATCTCCTACAGGGAAAGTGCCAGGAGGGAATTGCGGAGCTTGTTCTCAGTGTCTCTGAGAATTGCTCTGATTATCTGTGTGACCTCTTTGCTAAGACTCTCCAGAGAGCCGTCCTCAAAACAAACACACATCTTGACATATCTCCCACATTGATCGCAGTGTCTCCAGAAACGGCATTCAAGGAGCCAGGAGGTTTTCTCCCTACACTGTCCATTGAGTTGTCCTCAAAACCAATATACATCCTGCTATATCTGCCACATGGAAAGTGCCAGGAGGGAGAAGTGGGGATTATGTTTAGACTTTCTCGGAACTGCTTCAAATCAACTAGATAGCTTTGTGCTGTAAATCTCCCAACAGCCAAACGCAAAAGCAGCAAACATCTCGCTGTATGTCCCACATCCAAAGTGCCAAGAGAGAGCTTGCTCTCCCTGTCTTTGAGTACTGTTTTCACTGTCCCGGTTACCTCTTTGCTAACATTCTCTTCAGAGCCGCAGTGAAACCAGGAACCACGTGGAGAAAGCACCCACACTGAAAGTGCCTGGAGGGAACATTGGGGCTTCTTCTCAGTGTCTCTGACATAGGGTTTCACTGTCCCGGGAAAGTCTCTGCTAACACCGTGCAGAGCGCTGTGCCCAATATACAGAAACGTCTTGCGGTATCTCCTACAGGGAAAGTGCCAGGAGGGAATTGCGGAGCTTGTTCTCAGTGTCTCTGAGAATTGCTCTGATTATCTGTGTGACCTCTTTGCTAAGACTCTCCAGAGAGCCGTCCTCAAAACAAACACACATCTTGACATATCTCCCACATTGATCGCAGTGTCTCCAGAAACGGCATTCAAGGAGCCAGGACCTTTTCTCCCTACACTGTCCATTGAGTTGTCCTCAAAACCAATCTACATCCTGCTATATCTCCCACATGGAAAGTGCCAGGAGGGAGAAGTGGGGATTATGTTTAGACTTTCTCGGAACTGCTTCAAATCAACTAGATAGCTTTGTGCTGTAAATCTCCCAACAGCCAAACGCAAAAGCAGCAAACATCTCGCTGTATGTCCCACATCCAAAGTGCCAAGAGAGAGCTTGCTCTCCCTGTCTTTGAGTACTGTTTTCACTGTCCCCGTTACCTCTTTGCTAACATTCTCTTCAGAGCCGCAGTGAAACCAGGAACCACGTGGAGAAAGCACCCACACTGAAAGTGCCTGGAGGGAACATTGGGGCTTCTTCTCAGTGTCTCTGACATAGGGTTTCACTGTCCCGGGAAAGTCTCTGCTAACACCGTGCAGAGCGCTGTGCCCAATATACAGAAACGTCTTGCGATATCTCCTACAGGGAAAGTGCCAGGAGGGAATTGCGGAGCTTGTTCTCAGTGTCTCTGAGAATTGCTCTGATTATCTGTGTGACCTCTTTGCTAAGACTCTCCAGAGAGCCGTCCTCAAAACAAACACACATCTTGACATATCTCCCACATTGATCGCAGTGTCTCCAGAAACGGCATTCAAGGAGCCAGGAGGTTTTCTCCCTACACTGTCCATTGAGTTGTCCTCAAAACCAATATACATCCTGCTATATCTCCCACATGGAAAGTGCCAGGAGGGAGAAGTGGGGATTATGTTTAGACTTTCTCGGAACTGCTTCAAATCAACTAGATATCTTTGTGCTGTAAATCTCCCAACAGCCAAACGCAAAAGCAGCAAACATCTCGCTGTATGTCCCACATCCAAAGTGCCAAGAGAGAGCTTGCTCTCCCTGTCTTTGAGTACTGTTTTCACTGTCCCGGTTACCTCTTTGCTAACATTCTCTTCAGAGCCGCAGTGAAACCAGGAACCACGTGGAGAAGGCACCCACACTGAAAGTGCCTGGAGGGAACATTGGGGCTTCTTCTCAGTGTCTCTGACATAGGGTTTCACTGTCCCGGGAAAGTCTCTGCTAACACCGTGCAGAGCGCTGTGCCCAATATACAGAAACGTCTTGCGGTATCTCCTACAGGGAAAGTGCCAGGAGGGAATTGCGGAGCTTGTTCTCAGTGTCTCTGAGAATTGCTCTGATTATCTGTGTGACCTCTTTGCTAAGACTCTCCAGAGAGCCGTCCTCAAAACAAACACACATCTTGACATATCTCCCACATTGATCGCAGTGTCTCCAGAAACGGCATTCAAGGAGCCAGGAGGTTTTCTCCCTACACTGTCCATTGAGTTGTCCTCAAAACCAATATACATCCTGCTATATCTCCCACATGGAAAGTGCCAGGAGGGAGAAGTGGGGATTATGTTTAGACTTTCTCGGAACTGCTTCAAATCAACTAGATATCTTTGTGCTGTAAATCTCCCAACAGCCAAACGCAAAAGCAGCAAACATCTCGCTGTATGTCCCACATCCAAAGTGCCAAGAGAGAGCTTGCTCTCCCTGTCTTTGAGTACTGTTTTCACTGTCCCGGTTACCTCTTTGCTAACATTCTCTTCAGAGCTGCAGTGAAACCAGGAACCACGTGGAGAAAGCACCCACACTGAAAGTGCCTGGAGGGAACATTGGGGCTTCTTCTCAGTGTCTCTGACATAGGGTTTCACTGTCCCGGCAAAGTCTCTGCTAACACCGTGCAGAGCGCTGTGCCCAATATACAGAAACGTCTTGCGGTATCTCCTACAGGGAAAGTGCCAGGAGGGAATTGTGGAGCTTGTTCTCAGTGTCTCTGAGAATTGCTCTGATTATCTGTGTGACCTCTTTGCTAAGACTCTCCAGAGAGCCGTCCTCAAAACAAACACACATCTTGACATATCTCCCACATTGATCGCAGTGTCTCCAGAAACGGCATTCAAGGAGCCAGGAGGTTTTCTCCCTACACTGTCCATTGAGTTGTCCTCAAAACCAATATACATCCTGCTATATCTGCCACATGGAAAGTGCCAGGAGGGAGAAGTGGGGATTATGTTTAGACTTTCTCGGAACTGCTTCAAATCAACTAGATATCTTTGTGCTGTAAATCTCCCAACAGCCAAACGCAAAAGCAGCAAACATCTCGCTGTATGTCCCACATCCAAAGTGCCAAGAGAGAGCTTGCTCTCCCTGTCTTTGAGTACTGTTTTCACTGTCCCGGTTACCTCTTTGCTAACATTCTCTTCAGAGCCGCAGTGAAACCAGGAACCACGTGGAGAAAGCACCCACACTGAAAGTGCCTGGAGGGAACATTGGGGCTTCTTCTCAGTGTCTCTGACATAGGGTTTCACTGTCCCGGGAAAGTCTCTGCTAACACCGTGCAGAGCGCTGTGCCCAATATACAGAAACGTCTTGCGGTATCTCCTACAGGGAAAGTGCCAGGAGGGAATTGCGGAGCTTGTTCTCAGTGTCTCTGAGAATTGCTCTGATTATCTGTGTGACCTCTTTGCTAAGACTCTCCAGAGAGCCGTCCTCAAAACAAACACACATCTTGACATATCTCCCACATTGATCGCAGTGTCTCCAGAAACGGCATTCAAGGAGCCAGGACCTTTTCTCCCTACACTGTCCATTGAGTTGTCCTCAAAACCAATATACATCCTGCTATATCTCCCACATGGAAAGTGCCAGGAGGGAGAAGTGGGGATTATGTTTAGACTTTCTCGGAACTGCTTCAAATCAACTAGATAGCTTTGTGCTGTAAATCTCCCAACAGCCAAACGCAAAAGCAGCAAACATCTCGCTGTATGTCCCACATCCAAAGTGCCAAGAGAGAGCTTGCTCTCCCTGTCTTTGAGTACTGTTTTCACTGTCCCCGTTACCTCTTTGCTAACATTCTCTTCAGAGCCGCAGTGAAACCAGGAACCACGTGGAGAAAGCACCCACACTGAAAGTGCCTGGAGGGAACATTGGGGCTTCTTCTCAGTGTCTCTGACATAGGGTTTCACTGTCCCGGGAAAGTCTCTGCTAACACCGTGCAGAGCGCTGTGCCCAATATACAGAAACGTCTTGCGGTATCTCCTACAGGGAAAGTGCCAGGAGGGAATTGCGGAGCTTGTTCTCAGTGTCTCTGAGAATTGCTCTGATTATCTGTGTGACCTCTTTGCTAAGACTCTCCAGAGAGCCGTCCTCAAAACAAACACACATCTTGACATATCTCCCACATTGATCGCAGTGTCTCCAGAAACGGCATTCAAGGAGCCAGGACCTTTTCTCCCTACACTGTCCATTGAGTTGTCCTCAAAACCAATATACATCCTGCTATATCTCCCACATGGAAAGTGCCAGGAGGGAGAAGTGGGGATTATGTTTAGACTTTCTCGGAACTGCTTCAAATCAACTAGATAGCTTTGTGCTGTAAATCTCCCAACAGCCAAACGCAAAAGCAGCAAACATCTCGCTGTATGTCCCACATCCAAAGTGCCAAGAGAGAGCTTGCTCTCCCTGTCTTTGAGTACTGTTTTCACTGTCCCGGTTACCTCTTTGCTAACATTCTCTTCAGAGCTGCAGTGAAACCAGGAACCACGTGGAGAAAGCACCCACACTGAAAGTGCCTGGAGGGAACATTGGGGCTTCTTCTCAGTGTCTCTGACATAGGGTTTCACTGTCCCGGGAAAGTCTCTGCTAACACCGTGCAGAGCGCTGTGCCCAATATACAGAAACGTCTTGCGGTATCTCCTACAGGGAAAGTGCCAGGAGGGAATTGCGGAGCTTGTTCTCAGTGTCTCTGAGAATTGCTCTGATTATCTGTGTGACCTCTTTGCTAAGACTCTCCAGAGAGCCGTCCTCAAAACAAACACACATCTTGACATATCTCCCACATTGATCGCAGTGTCTCCAGAAACGGCATTCAAGGAGCCAGGAGGTTTTCTCCCTACACTGTCCATTGAGTTGTCCTCAAAACCAATATACATCCTGCTATATCTCCCACATGGAAAGTGCCAGGAGGGAGAAGTGGGGATTATGTTTAGACTTTCTCGGAACTGCTTCAAATCAACTAGATATCTTTGTGCTGTAAATCTCCCAACAGCCAAACGCAAAAGCAGCAAACATCTCGCTGTATGTCCCACATCCAAAGTGCCAAGAGAGAGCTTGCTCTCCCTGTCTTTGAGTACTGTTTTCACTGTCCCGGTTACCTCTTTGCTAACATTCTCTTCAGAGCCGCAGTGAAACCAGGAACCACGTGGAGAAGGCACCCACACTGAAAGTGCCTGGAGGGAACATTGGGGCTTCTTCTCAGTGTCTCTGACATAGGGTTTCACTGTCCCGGGAAAGTCTCTGCTAACACCGTGCAGAGCGCTGTGCCCAATATACAGAAACGTCTTGCGGTATATCCTACAGGGAAAGTGCCAGGAGGGAATTGCGGAGCTTGTTCTCAGTGTCTCTGAGAATTGCTCTGATTATCTGTGTGACCTCTTTGCTAAGACTCTCCAGAGAGCCGTCCTCAAAACAAACACACATCTTGACATATCTCCCACATTGATCGCAGTGTCTCCAGAAACGGCATTCAAGGAGCCAGGACCTTTTCTCCCTACACTGTCCATTGAGTTGTCCTCAAAACCAATATACATCCTGCTATATCTCCCACATGGAAAGTGCCAGGAGGGAGAAGTGGGGATTATGTTTAGACTTTCTCGGAACTGCTTCAAATCAACTAGATATCTTTGTGCTGTAAATCTCCCAACAGCCAAACGCAAAAGCAGCAAACATCTCGCTGTATGTCCCACATCCAAAGTGCCAAGAGAGAGCTTGCTCTCCCTGTCTTTGAGTACTGTTTTCACTGTCCCGGTTACCTCTTTGCTAACATTCTCTTCAGAGCTGCAGTGAAACCAGGAACCACGTGGAGAAAGCACCCACACTGAAAGTGCCTGGAGGGAACATTGGGGCTTCTTCTCAGTGTCTCTGACATAGGGTTTCACTGTCCCGGGAAAGTCTCTGCTAACACCGTGCAGAGCGCTGTGCCCAATATACAGAAACGTCTTGCGGTATCTCCTACAGGGAAAGTGCCAGGAGGGAATTGTGGAGCTTGTTCTCAGTGTCTCTGAGAATTGCTCTGATTATCTGTGTGACCTCTTTGCTAAGACTCTCCAGAGAGCCGTCCTCAAAACAAACACACATCTTGACATATCTCCCACATTGATCGCAGTGTCTCCAGAAACGGCATTCAAGGAGCCAGGACCTTTTCTCCCTACACTGTCCATTGAGTTGTCCTCAAAACCAATATACATCCTGCTATATCTCCCACATGGAAAGTGCCAGGAGGGAGAAGTGGGGATTATGTTTAGACTTTCTCGGAACTGCTTCAAATCAACTAGATAGCTTTGTGCTGTAAATCTCCCAACAGCCAAACGCAAAAGCAGCAAACATCTCGCTGTATGTCCCACATCCAAAGTGCCAAGAGAGAGCTTGCTCTCCCTGTCTTTGAGTACTGTTTTCACTGTCCCCGTTACCTCTTTGCTAACATTCTCTTCAGAGCCGCAGTGAAACCAGGAACCACGTGGAGAAAGCACCCACACTGAAAGTGCCTGGAGGGAACATTGGGGCTTCTTCTCAGTGTCTCTGACATAGGGTTTCACTGTCCCGGGAAAGTCTCTGCTAACACCGTGCAGAGCGCTGTGCCCAATATACAGAAACGTCTTGCGGTATCTCCTACAGGGAAAGTGCCAGGAGGGAATTGCGGAGCTTGTTCTCAGTGTCTCTGAGAATTGCTCTGATTATCTGTGTGACCTCTTTGCTAAGACTCTCCAGAGAGCCGTCCTCAAAACAAACACACATCTTGACATATCTCCCACATTGATCGCAGTGTCTCCAGAAACGGCATTCAAGGAGCCAGGAGGTTTTCTCCCTACACTGTCCATTGAGTTGTCCTCAAAACCAATATACATCCTGCTATATCTCCCACATGGAAAGTGCCAGGAGGGAGAAGTGGGGATTATGTTTAGACTTTCTCGGAACTGCTTCAAATCAACTAGATATCTTTGTGCTGTAAATCTCCCAACAGCCAAACGCAAAAGCAGCAAACATCTCGCTGTATGTCCCACATCCAAAGTGCCAAGAGAGAGCTTGCTCTCCCTGTCTTTGAGTACTGTTTTCACTGTCCCGGTTACCTCTTTGCTAACATTCTCTTCAGAGCCGCAGTGAAACCAGGAACCACGTGGAGAAAGCACCCACACTGAAAGTGCCTGGAGGGAACATTGGGGCTTCTTCTCAGTGTCTCTGACATAGGGTTTCACTGTCCCGGGAAAGTCTCTGCTAACACCGTGCAGAGCGCTGTGCCCAATATACAGAAACGTCTTGCGGTATCTCCTACAGGGAAAGTGCCAGGAGGGAATTGCGGAGCTTGTTCTCAGTGTCTCTGAGAATTGCTCTGATTATCTGTGTGACCTCTTTGCTAAGACTCTCCAGAGAGCCGTCCTCAAAACAAACACACATCTTGACATATCTCCCACATTGATCGCAGTGTCTCCAGAAACGGCATTCAAGGAGCCAGGACCTTTTCTCCCTACACTGTCCATTGAGTTGTCCTCAAAACCAATATACATCCTGCTATATCTCCCACATGGAAAGTGCCAGGAGGGAGAAGTGGGGATTATGTTTAGACTTTCTCGGAACTGCTTCAAATCAACTAGATATCTTTGTGCTGTAAATCTCCCAACAGCCAAACGCAAAAGCAGCAAACATCTCGCTGTATGTCCCACATCCAAAGTGCCAAGAGAGAGCTTGCTCTCCCTGTCTTTGAGTACTGTTTTCACTGTCCCGGTTACCTCTTTGCTAACATTCTCTTCAGAGCCGCAGTGAAACCAGGAACCACGTGGAGAAGGCACCCACACTGAAAGTGCCTGGAGGGAACATTGGGGCTTCTTCTCAGTGTCTCTGACATAGGGTTTCACTGTCCCGGGAAAGTCTCTGCTAACACCGTGCAGAGCGCTGTGCCCAATATACAGAAACGTCTTGCGGTATCTCCTACAGGGAAAGTGCCAGGAGGGAATTGCGGAGCTTGTTCTCAGTGTCTCTGAGAATTGCTCTGATTATCTGTGTGACCTCTTTGCTAAGACTCTCCAGAGAGCCGTCCTCAAAACAAACACACATCTTGACATATCTCCCACATTGATCGCAGTGTCTCCAGAAACGGCATTCAAGGAGCCAGGACCTTTTCTCCCTACACTGTCCATTGAGTTGTCCTCAAAACCAATCTACATCCTGCTATATCTCCCACATGGAAAGTGCCAGGAGGGAGAAGTGGGGATTATGTTTAGACTTTCTCGGAACTGCTTCAAATCAACTAGATATCTTTGTGCTGTAAATCTCCCAACAGCCAAACGCAAAAGCAGCAAACATCTCGCTGTATGTCCCACATCCAAAGTGCCAAGAGAGAGCTTGCTCTCCCTGTCTTTGAGTACTGTTTTCACTGTCCCGGTTACCTCTTTGCTAACATTCTCTTCAGAGCTGCAGTGAAACCAGGAACCACGTGGAGAAAGCACCCACACTGAAAGTGCCTGGAGGGAACATTGGGGCTTCTTCTCAGTGTCTCTGACATAGGGTTTCACTGTCCCGGCAAAGTCTCTGCTAACACCGTGCAGAGCGCTGTGCCCAATATACAGAAACGTCTTGCGGTATCTCCTACAGGGAAAGTGCCAGGAGGGAATTGTGGAGCTTGTTCTCAGTGTCTCTGAGAATTGCTCTGATTATCTGTGTGACCTCTTTGCTAAGACTCTCCAGAGAGCCGTCCTCAAAACAAACACACATCTTGACATATCTCCCACATTGATCGCAGTGTCTCCAGAAACGGCATTCAAGGAGCCAGGACCTTTTCTCCCTACACTGTCCATTGAGTTGTCCTCAAAACCAATATACATCCTGCTATATCTCCCACATGGAAAGTGCCAGGAGGGAGAAGTGGGGATTATGTTTAGACTTTCTCGGAACTGCTTCAAATCAACTAGATAGCTTTGTGCTGTAAATCTCCCAACAACCAAACGCAAAAGCAGCAAACATCTCGCTGTATGTCCCACATCCAAAGTGCCAAGAGAGAGCTTGCTCTCCCTGTCTTTGAGTACTGTTTTCACTGTCCCCGTTACCTCTTTGCTAACATTCTCTTCAGAGCCGCAGTGAAACCAGGAACCACGTGGAGAAAGCACCCACACTGAAAGTGCCTGGAGGGAACATTGGGGCTTCTTCTCAGTGTCTCTGACATAGGGTTTCACTGTCCCGGGAAAGTCTCTGCTAACACCGTGCAGAGCGCTGTGCCCAATATACAGAAACGTCTTGCGGTATCTCCTACAGGGAAAGTGCCAGGAGGGAATTGCGGAGCTTGTTCTCAGTGTCTCTGAGAATTGCTCTGATTATCTGTGTGACCTCTTTGCTAAGACTCTCCAGAGAGCCGTCCTCAAAACAAACACACATCTTGACATATCTCCCACATTGATCGCAGTGTCTCCAGAAACGGCATTCAAGGAGCCAGGAGGTTTTCTCCCTACACTGTCCATTGAGTTGTCCTCAAAACCAATATACATCCTGCTATATCTCCCACATGGAAAGTGCCAGGAGGGAGAAGTGGGGATTATGTTTAGACTTTCTCGGAACTGCTTCAAATCAACTAGATATCTTTGTGCTGTAAATCTCCCAACAGCCAAACGCAAAAGCAGCAAACATCTCGCTGTATGTCCCACATCCAAAGTGCCAAGAGAGAGCTTGCTCTCCCTGTCTTTGAGTACTGTTTTCACTGTCCCGGTTACCTCTTTGCTAACATTCTCTTCAGAGCCGCAATGAAACCAGGAACCACGTGGAGAAAGCACCCACACTGAAAGTGCCTGGAGGGAACATTGGGGCTTCTTCTCAGTGTCTCTGACATAGGGTTTCACTGTCCCGGGAAAGTCTCTGCTAACACCGTGCAGAGCGCTGTGCCCAATATACAGAAACGTCTTGCGGTATCTCCTACAGGGAAAGTGCCAGGAGGGAATTGTGGAGCTTGTTCTCAGTGTCTCTGAGAATTGCTCTGATTATCTGTGTGACCTCTTTGCTAAGACTCTCCAGAGAGCCGTCCTCAAAACAAACACACATCTTGACATATCTCCCACATTGATCGCAGTGTCTCCAGAAACGGCATTCAAGGAGCCAGGACCTTTTCTCCCTACACTGTCCATTGAGTTGTCCTCAAAACCAATCTACATCCTGCTATATCTCCCACATGGAAAGTGCCAGGAGGGAGAAGTGGGGATTATGTTTAGACTTTCTCGGAACTGCTTCAAATCAACTAGATATCTTTGTGCCGTAAATCTCCCAACAGCCAAACGCAAAAGCAGCAAACATCTCGCTGTATGTCCCACATCCAAAGTGCCAAGAGAGAGCTTGCTCTCCCTGTCTTTGAGTACTGTTTTCACTGTCCCGGTTACCTCTTTGCTAACATTCTCTTCAGAGCCGCAGTGAAACCAGGAACCACGTGGAGAAGGCACCCACACTGAAAGTGCCTGGAGGGAACATTGGGGCTTCTTCTCAGTGTCTCTGACATAGGGTTTCACTGTCCCGGGAAAGTCTCTGCTAACACCGTGCAGAGCGCTGTGCCCAATATACAGAAACGTCTTGCGGTATCTCCTACAGGGAAAGTGCCAGGAGGGAATTGCGGAGCTTGTTCTCAGTGTCTCTGAGAATTGCTCTGATTATCTGTGTGACCTCTTTGCTAAGACTCTCCAGAGAGCCGTCCTCAAAACAAACACACATCTTGACATATCTCCCACATTGATCGCAGTGTCTCCAGAAACGGCATTCAAGGAGCCAGGACCTTTTCTCCCTACACTGTCCATTGAGTTGTCCTCAAAACCAATCTACATCCTGCTATATCTCCCACATGGAAAGTGCCAGGAGGGAGAAGTGGGGATTATGTTTAGACTTTCTCGGAACTGCTTCAAATCAACTAGATATCTTTGTGCCGTAAATCTCCCAACAGCCAAACGCAAAAGCAGCAAACATCTCGCTGTATGTCCCACATCCAAAGTGCCAAGAGAGAGCTTGCTCTCCCTGTCTTTGAGTACTGTTTTCACTGTCCCGGTTACCTCTTTGCTAACATTCTCTTCAGAGCCGCAGTGAAACCAGGAACCACGTGGAGAAAGCACCCACACTGAAAGTGCCTGGAGGGAACATTGGGGCTTCTTCTCAGTGTCTCTGACATAGGGTTTCACTGTCCCGGGAAAGTCTCTGCTAACACCGTGCAGAGCGCTGTGCCCAATATACAGAAACGTCTTGCGGTATCTCCTACAGGGAAAGTGCCAGGAGGGAATTGCGGAGCTTGTTCTCAGTGTCTCTGAGAATTGCTCTGATTATCTGTGTGACCTCTTTGCTAAGACTCTCCAGAGAGCCGTCCTCAAAACAAACACACATCTTGACATATCTCCCACATTGATCGCAGTGTCTCCAGAAACGGCATTCAAGGAGCCAGGACCTTTTCTCCCTACACTGTCCATTGAGTTGTCCTCAAAACCAATCTACATCCTGCTATATCTCCCACATGGAAAGTGCCAGGAGGGAGAAGTGGGGATTATGTTTAGACTTTCTCGGAACTGCTTCAAATCAACTAGATATCTTTGTGCTGTAAATCTCCCAACAGCCAAATGCAAAAGCAGCAAACATCTCGCTGTATGTCCCACATCCAAAGTGCCAAGAGAGAGCTTGCTCTCCCTGTCTTTGAGTACTGTTTTCACTGTCCCGGTTACCTCTTTGCTAACATTCTCTTCAGAGCCGCAGTGAAACCAGGAACCACGTGGAGAAAGCACCCACACTGAAAGTGCCTGGAGGGAACATTGGGGCTTCTTCTCAGTGTCTCTGACATAGGGTTTCACTGTCCCGGGAAAGTCTCTGCTAACACCGTGCAGAGCGCTGTGCCCAATATACAGAAACGTCTTGCGGTATCTCCTACAGGGAAAGTGCCAGGAGGGAATTGCGGAGCTTGTTCTCAGTGTCTCTGAGAATTGCTCTGATTATCTGTGTGACCTCTTTGCTAAGACTCTCCAGAGAGCCGTCCTCAAAACAAACACACATCTTGACATATCTCCCACATTGATCGCAGTGTCTCCAGAAACGGCATTCAAGGAGCCAGGACCTTTTCTCCCTACACTGTCCATTGAGTTGTCCTCAAAACCAATATACATCCTGCTATATCTCCCACATGGAAAGTGCCAGGAGGGAGAAGTGGGGATTATGTTTAGACTTTCTCGGAACTGCTTCAAATCAACTAGATAGCTTTGTGCTGTAAATCTCCCAACAGCCAAACGCAAAAGCAGCAAACATCTCGCTGTATGTCCCACATCCAAAGTGCCAAGAGAGAGCTTGCTCTCCCTGTCTTTGAGTACTGTTTTCACTGTCCCGGTTACCTCTTTGCTAACATTCTCTTCAGAGCCGCAGTGAAACCAGGAACCACGTGGAGAAGGCACCCACACTGAAAGTGCCTGGAGGGAACATTGGGGCTTCTTCTCAGTGTCTCTGACATAGGGTTTCACTGTCCCGGGAAAGTCTCTGCTAACACCGTGCAGAGCGCTGTGCCCAATATACAGAAACGTCTTGCGGTATCTCCTACAGGGAAAGTGCCAGGAGGGAATTGCGGAGCTTGTTCTCAGTGTCTCTGAGAATTGCTCTGATTATCTGTGTGACCTCTTTGCTAAGACTCTCCAGAGAGCCGTCCTCAAAACAAACACACATCTTGACATATCTCCCACATTGATCGCAGTGTCTCCAGAAACGGCATTCAAGGAGCCAGGACCTTTTCTCCCTACACTGTCCATTGAGTTGTCCTCAAAACCAATATACATCCTGCTATATCTCCCACATGGAAAGTGCCAGGAGGGAGAAGTGGGGATTATGTTTAGACTTTCTCGGAACTGCTTCAAACCAACTAGATATCTTTGTGCTGTAAATCTCCCAACAGCCAAACGCAAAAGCAGCAAACATCTCGCTGTATGTCCCACATCCAAAGTGCCAAGAGAGAGCTTGCTCTCCCTGTCTTTGAGTACTGTTTTCACTGTCCCGGTTACCTCTTTGCTAACATTCTCTTCAGAGCTGCAGTGAAACCAGGAACCACGTGGAGAAAGCACCCACACTGAAAGTGCCTGGAGGGAACATTGGGGCTTCTTCTCAGTGTCTCTGACATAGGGTTTCACTGTCCCGGCAAAGTCTCTGCTAACACCGTGCAGAGCGCTGTGCCCAATATACAGAAACGTCTTGCGGTATCTCCTACAGGGAAAGTGCCAGGAGGGAATTGTGGAGCTTGTTCTCAGTGTCTCTGAGAATTGCTCTGATTATCTGTGTGACCTCTTTGCTAAGACTCTCCAGAGAGCCGTCCTCAAAACAAACACACATCTTGACATATCTCCCACATTGATCGCAGTGTCTCCAGAAACGGCATTCAAGGAGCCAGGACCTTTTCTCCCTACACTGTCCATTGAGTTGTCCTCAAAACCAATATACATCCTGCTATATCTCCCACATGGAAAGTGCCAGGAGGGAGAAGTGGGGATTATGTTTAGACTTTCTCGGAACTGCTTCAAATCAACTAGATAGCTTTGTGCTGTAAATCTCCCAACAGCCAAACGCAAAAGCAGCAAACATCTCGCTGTATGTCCCACATCCAAAGTGCCAAGAGAGAGCTTGCTCTCCCTGTCTTTGAGTACTGTTTTCACTGTCCCCGTTACCTCTTTGCTAACATTCTCTTCAGAGCCGCAGTGAAACCAGGAACCACGTGGAGAAAGCACCCACACTGAAAGTGCCTGGAGGGAACATTGGGGCTTCTTCTCAGTGTCTCTGACATAGGGTTTCACTGTCCCGGGAAAGTCTCTGCTAACACCGTGCAGAGCGCTGTGCCCAATATACAGAAACGTCTTGCGGTATCTCCTACAGGGAAAGTGCCAGGAGGGAATTGCGGAGCTTGTTCTCAGTGTCTCTGAGAATTGCTCTGATTATCTGTGTGACCTCTTTGCTAAGACTCTCCAGAGAGCCGTCCTCAAAACAAACACACATCTTGACATATCTCCCACATTGATCACAGTGTCTCCAGAAACGGCATTCAAGGAGCCAGGAGGTTTTCTCCCTACACTGTCCATTGAGTTGTCCTCAAAACCAATCTACATCCTGCTATATCTCCCACATGGAAAGTGCCAGGAGGGAGAAGTGGGGATTATGTTTAGACTTTCTCGGAACTGCTTCAAATCAACTAGATATCTTTGTGCCGTAAATCTCCCAACAGCCAAACGCAAAAGCAGCAAACATCTCGCTGTATGTCCCACATCCAAAGTGCCAAGAGAGAGCTTGCTCTCCCTGTCTTTGAGTACTGTTTTCACTGTCCCGGTTACCTCTTTGCTAACATTCTCTTCAGAGCCGCAGTGAAACCAGGAACCACGTGGAGAAAGCACCCACACTGAAAGTGCCTGGAGGGAACATTGGGGCTTCTTCTCAGTGTCTCTGACATAGGGTTTCACTGTCCCGGGAAAGTCTCTGCTAACACCGTGCAGAGCGCTGTGCCCAATATACAGAAACGTCTTGCGGTATCTCCTACAGGGAAAGTGCCAGGAGGGAATTGCGGAGCTTGTTCTCAGTGTCTCTGAGAATTGCTCTGATTATCTGTGTGACCTCTTTGCTAAGACTCTCCAGAGAGCCGTCCTCAAAACAAACACACATCTTGACATATCTCCCACATTGATCGCAGTGTCTCCAGAAACGGCATTCAAGGAGCCAGGACCTTTTCTCCCTACACTGTCCATTGAGTTGTCCTCAAAACCAATATACATCCTGCTATATCTCCCACATGGAAAGTGCCAGGAGGGAGAAGTGGGGATTATGTTTAGACTTTCTCGGAACTGCTTCAAATCAACTAGATAGCTTTGTGCCGTAAATCTCCCAACAGCCAAACGCAAAAGCAGCAAACATCTCGCTGTATGTCCCACATCCAAAGTGCCAAGAGAGAGCTTGCTCTCCCTGTCTTTGAGTACTGTTTTCACTGTCCCGGTTACCTCTTTGCTAACATTCTCTTCAGAGCCGCAGTGAAACCAGGAACCACGTGGAGAAGGCACCCACACTGAAAGTGCCTGGAGGGAACATTGGGGCTTCTTCTCAGTGTCTCTGACATAGGGTTTCACTGTCCCGGGAAAGTCTCTGCTAACACCCTGCAGAGCGCTGTGCCCAATATACAGAAACGTCTTGCGGTATCTCCTACAGGGAAAGTGCCAGGAGGGAATTGCGGAGCTTGTTCTCAGTGTCTCTGAGAATTGCTCTGATTATCTGTGTGACCTCTTTGCTAAGACTCTCCAGAGAGCCGTCCTCAAAACAAACACACATCTTGACATATCTCCCACATTGATCGCAGTGTCTCCAGAAACGGCATTCAAGGAGCCAGGACCTTTTCTCCCTACACTGTCCATTGAGTTGTCCTCAAAACCAATCTACATCCTGCTATATCTCCCACATGGAAAGTGCCAGGAGGGAGAAGTGGGGATTATGTTTAGACTTTCTCGGAACTGCTTCAAATCAACTAGATATCTTTGTGCCGTAAATCTCCCAACAGCCAAACGCAAAAGCAGCAAACATCTCGCTGTATGTCCCACATCCAAAGTGCCAAGAGAGAGCTTGCTCTCCCTGTCTTTGAGTACTGTTTTCACTGTCCCGGTTACCTCTTTGCTAACATTCTCTTCAGAGCCGCAGTGAAACCAGGAACCACGTGGAGAAAGCACCCACACTGAAAGTGCCTGGAGGGAACATTGGGGCTTCTTCTCAGTGTCTCTGACATAGGGTTTCACTGTCCCGGGAAAGTCTCTGCTAACACCGTGCAGAGCGCTGTGCCCAATATACAGAAACGTCTTGCGGTATCTCCTACAGGGAAAGTGCCAGGAGGGAATTGCGGAGCTTGTTCTCAGTGTCTCTGAGAATTGCTCTGATTATCTGTGTGACCTCTTTGCTAAGACTCTCCAGAGAGCCGTCCTCAAAACAAACACACATCTTGACATATCTCCCACATTGATCGCAGTGTCTCCAGAAACGGCATTCAAGGAGCCAGGACCTTTTCTCCCTACACTGTCCATTGAGTTGTCCTCAAAACCAATCTACATCCTGCTATATCTCCCACATGGAAAGTGCCAGGAGGGAGAAGTGGGGATTATGTTTAGACTTTCTCGGAACTGCTTCAAATCAACTAGATATCTTTGTGCTGTAAATCTCCCAACAGCCAAACGCAAAAGCAGCAAACATCTCGCTGTATGTCCCACATCCAAAGTGCCAAGAGAGAGCTTGCTCTCCCTGTCTTTGAGTACTGTTTTCACTGTCCCGGTTACCTCTTTGCTAACATTCTCTTCAGAGCCGCAGTGAAACCAGGAACCACGTGGAGAAAGCACCCACACTGAAAGTGCCTGGAGGGAACATTGGGGCTTCTTCTCAGTGTCTCTGACATAGGGTTTCACTGTCCCGGGAAAGTCTCTGCTAACACCGTGCAGAGCGCTGTGCCCAATATACAGAAACGTCTTGCGGTATCTCCTACAGGGAAAGTGCCAGGAGGGAATTGCGGAGCTTGTTCTCAGTGTCTCTGAGAATTGCTCTGATTATCTGTGTGACCTCTTTGCTAAGACTCTCCAGAGAGCCGTCCTCAAAACAAACACACATCTTGACATATCTCCCACATTGATCGCAGTGTCTCCAGAAACGGCATTCAAGGAGCCAGGACCTTTTCTCCCTACACTGTCCATTGAGTTGTCCTCAAAACCAATATACATCCTGCTATATCTCCCACATGGAAAGTGCCAGGAGGGAGAAGTGGGGATTATGTTTAGACTTTCTCGGAACTGCTTCAAATCAACTAGATAGCTTTGTGCTGTAAATCTCCCAACAGCCAAACGCAAAAGCAGCAAACATCTCGCTGTATGTCCCACATCCAAAGTGCCAAGAGAGAGCTTGCTCTCCCTGTCTTTGAGTACTGTTTTCACTGTCCCGGTTACCTCTTTGCTAACATTCTCTTCAGAGCCGCAGTGAAACCAGGAACCACGTGGAGAAGGCACCCACACTGAAAGTGCCTGGAGGGAACATTGGGGCTTCTTCTCAGTGTCTCTGACATAGGGTTTCACTGTCCCGGGAAAGTCTCTGCTAACACCCTGCAGAGCGCTGTGCCCAATATACAGAAACGTCTTGCGGTATCTCCTACAGGGAAAGTGCCAGGAGGGAATTGCGGAGCTTGTTCTCAGTGTCTCTGAGAATTGCTCTGATTATCTGTGTGACCTCTTTGCTAAGACTCTCCAGAGAGCCGTCCTCAAAACAAACACACATCTTGACATATCTCCCACATTGATCGCAGTGTCTCCAGAAACGGCATTCAAGGAGCCAGGACCTTTTCTCCCTACACTGTCCATTGAGTTGTCCTCAAAACCAATATACATCCTGCTATATCTCCCACATGGAAAGTGCCAGGAGGGAGAAGTGGGGATTATGTTTAGACTTTCTCGGAACTGCTTCAAACCAACTAGATATCTTTGTGCTGTAAATCTCCCAACAGCCAAACGCAAAAGCAGCAAACATCTCGCTGTATGTCCCACATCCAAAGTGCCAAGAGAGAGCTTGCTCTCCCTGTCTTTGAGTACTGTTTTCACTGTCCCGGTTACCTCTTTGCTAACATTCTCTTCAGAGCTGCAGTGAAACCAGGAACCACGTGGAGAAAGCACCCACACTGAAAGTGCCTGGAGGGAACATTGGGGCTTCTTCTCAGTGTCTCTGACATAGGGTTTCACTGTCCCGGCAAAGTCTCTGCTAACACCGTGCAGAGCGCTGTGCCCAATATACAGAAACGTCTTGCGGTATCTCCTACAGGGAAAGTGCCAGGAGGGAATTGTGGAGCTTGTTCTCAGTGTCTCTGAGAATTGCTCTGATTATCTGTGTGACCTCTTTGCTAAGACTCTCCAGAGAGCCGTCCTCAAAACAAACACACATCTTGACATATCTCCCACATTGATCGCAGTGTCTCCAGAAACGGCATTCAAGGAGCCAGGACCTTTTCTCCCTACACTGTCCATTGAGTTGTCCTCAAAACCAATATACATCCTGCTATATCTCCCACATGGAAAGTGCCAGGAGGGAGAAGTGGGGATTATGTTTAGACTTTCTCGGAACTGCTTCAAATCAACTAGATAGCTTTGTGCTGTAAATCTCCCAACAGCCAAACGCAAAAGCAGCAAACATCTCGCTGTATGTCCCACATCCAAAGTGCCAAGAGAGAGCTTGCTCTCCCTGTCTTTGAGTACTGTTTTCACTGTCCCCGTTACCTCTTTGCTAACATTCTCTTCAGAGCCGCAGTGAAACCAGGAACCACGTGGAGAAAGCACCCACACTGAAAGTGCCTGGAGGGAACATTGGGGCTTCTTCTCAGTGTCTCTGACATAGGGTTTCACTGTCCCGGGAAAGTCTCTGCTAACACCGTGCAGAGCGCTGTGCCCAATATACAGAAACGTCTTGCGGTATCTCCTACAGGGAAAGTGCCAGGAGGGAATTGCGGAGCTTGTTCTCAGTGTCTCTGAGAATTGCTCTGATTATCTGTGTGACCTCTTTGCTAAGACTCTCCAGAGAGCCGTCCTCAAAACAAACACACATCTTGACATATCTCCCACATTGATCGCAGTGTCTCCAGAAACGGCATTCAAGGAGCCAGGAGGTTTTCTCCCTACACTGTCCATTGAGTTGTCCTCAAAACCAATCTACATCCTGCTATATCTCCCACATGGAAAGTGCCAGGAGGGAGAAGTGGGGATTATGTTTAGACTTTCTCGGAACTGCTTCAAATCAACTAGATATCTTTGTGCCGTAAATCTCCCAACAGCCAAACGCAAAAGCAGCAAACATCTCGCTGTATGTCCCACATCCAAAGTGCCAAGAGAGAGCTTGCTCTCCCTGTCTTTGAGTACTGTTTTCACTGTCCCGGTTACCTCTTTGCTAACATTCTCTTCAGAGCCGCAGTGAAACCAGGAACCACGTGGAGAAAGCACCCACACTGAAAGTGCCTGGAGGGAACATTGGGGCTTCTTCTCAGTGTCTCTGACATAGGGTTTCACTGTCCCGGGAAAGTCTCTGCTAACACCGTGCAGAGCGCTGTGCCCAATATACAGAAACGTCTTGCGGTATCTCCTACAGGGAAAGTGCCAGGAGGGAATTGCGGAGCTTGTTCTCAGTGTCTCTGAGAATTGCTCTGATTATCTGTGTGACCTCTTTGCTAAGACTCTCCAGAGAGCCGTCCTCAAAACAAACACACATCTTGACATATCTCCCACATTGATCGCAGTGTCTCCAGAAACGGCATTCAAGGAGCCAGGACCTTTTCTCCCTACACTGTCCATTGAGTTGTCCTCAAAACCAATCTACATCCTGCTATATCTCCCACATGGAAAGTGCCAGGAGGGAGAAGTGGGGATTATGTTTAGACTTTCTCGGAACTGCTTCAAATCAACTAGATATCTTTGTGCCGTAAATCTCCCAACAGCCAAACGCAAAAGCAGCAAACATCTCGCTGTATGTCCCACATCCAAAGTGCCAAGAGAGAGCTTGCTCTCCCTGTCTTTGAGTACTGTTTTCACTGTCCCGGTTACCTCTTTGCTAACATTCTCTTCAGAGCCGCAGTGAAACCAGGAACCACGTGGAGAAAGCACCCACACTGAAAGTGCCTGGAGGGAACATTGGGGCTTCTTCTCAGTGTCTCTGACATAGGGTTTCACTGTCCCGGGAAAGTCTCTGCTAACACCGTGCAGAGCGCTGTGCCCAATATACAGAAACGTCTTGCGGTATCTCCTACAGGGAAAGTGCCAGGAGGGAATTGCGGAGCTTGTTCTCAGTGTCTCTGAGAATTGCTCTGATTATCTGTGTGACCTCTTTGCTAAGACTCTCCAGAGAGCCGTCCTCAAAACAAACACACATCTTGACATATCTCCCACATTGATCGCAGTGTCTCCAGAAACGGCATTCAAGGAGCCAGGACCTTTTCTCCCTACACTGTCCATTGAGTTGTCCTCAAAACCAATCTACATCCTGCTATATCTCCCACATGGAAAGTGCCAGGAGGGAGAAGTGGGGATTATGTTTAGACTTTCTCGGAACTGCTTCAAATCAACTAGATATCTTTGTGCTGTAAATCTCCCAACAGCCAAACGCAAAAGCAGCAAACATCTCGCTGTATGTCCCACATCCAAAGTGCCAAGAGAGAGCTTGCTCTCCCTGTCTTTGAGTACTGTTTTCACTGTCCCGGTTACCTCTTTGCTAACATTCTCTTCAGAGCCGCAGTGAAACCAGGAACCACGTGGAGAAAGCACCCACACTGAAAGTGCCTGGAGGGAACATTGGGGCTTCTTCTCAGTGTCTCTGACATAGGGTTTCACTGTCCCGGGAAAGTCTCTGCTAACACCGTGCAGAGCGCTGTGCCCAATATACAGAAACGTCTTGCGGTATCTCCTACAGGGAAAGTGCCAGGAGGGAATTGCAGAGCTTGTTCTCAGTGTCTCTGAGAATTGCTCTGATTATCTGTGTGACCTCTTTGCTAAGACTCTCCAGAGAGCCGTCCTCAAAACAAACACACATCTTGACATATCTCCCACATTGATCGCAGTGTCTCCAGAAACGGCATTCAAGGAGCCAGGACCTTTTCTCCCTACACTGTCCATTGAGTTGTCCTCAAAACCAATATACATCCTGCTATATCTCCCACATGGAAAGTGCCAGGAGGGAGAAGTGGGGATTATGTTTAGACTTTCTCGGAACTGCTTCAAATCAACTAGATATCTTTGTGCTGTAAATCTCCCAACAGCCAAACGCAAAAGCAGCAAACATCTCGCTGTATGTCCCACATCCAAAGTGCCAAGAGAGAGCTTGCTCTCCCTGTCTTTGAGTACTGTTTTCACTGTCCCGGTTACCTCTTTGCTAACATTCTCTTCAGAGCCGCAGTGAAACCAGGAACCACGTGGAGAAGGCACCCACACTGAAAGTGCCTGGAGGGAACATTGGGGCTTCTTCTCAGTGTCTCTGACATAGGGTTTCACTGTCCCGGGAAAGTCTCTGCTAACACCGTGCAGAGCGCTGTGCCCAATATACAGAAACGTCTTGCGGTATCTCCTACAGGGAAAGTGCCAGGAGGGAATTGCGGAGCTTGTTCTCAGTGTCTCTGAGAATTGCTCTGATTATCTGTGTGACCTCTTTGCTAAGACTCTCCAGAGAGCCGTCCTCAAAACAAACACACATCTTGACATATCTCCCACATTGATCGCAGTGTCTCCAGAAACGGCATTCAAGGAGCCAGGACCTTTTCTCCCTACACTGTCCATTGAGTTGTCCTCAAAACCAATATACATCCTGCTATATCTCCCACATGGAAAGTGCCAGGAGGGAGAAGTGGGGATTATGTTTAGACTTTCTCGGAACTGCTTCAAACCAACTAGATATCTTTGTGCTGTAAATCTCCCAACAGCCAAACGCAAAAGCAGCAAACATCTCGCTGTATGTCCCACATCCAAAGTGCCAAGAGAGAGCTTGCTCTCCCTGTCTTTGAGTACTGTTTTCACTGTCCCGGTTACCTCTTTGCTAACATTCTCTTCAGAGCTGCAGTGAAACCAGGAACCACGTGGAGAAAGCACCCACACTGAAAGTGCCTGGAGGGAACATTGGGGCTTCTTCTCAGTGTCTCTGACATAGGGTTTCACTGTCCCGGCAAAGTCTCTGCTAACACCGTGCAGAGCGCTGTGCCCAATATACAGAAACGTCTTGCGGTATCTCCTACAGGGAAAGTGCCAGGAGGGAATTGTGGAGCTTGTTCTCAGTGTCTCTGAGAATTGCTCTGATTATCTGTGTGACCTCTTTGCTAAGACTCTCCAGAGAGCCGTCCTCAAAACAAACACACATCTTGACATATCTCCCACATTGATCGCAGTGTCTCCAGAAACGGCATTCAAGGAGCCAGGACCTTTTCTCCCTACACTGTCCATTGAGTTGTCCTCAAAACCAATATACATCCTGCTATATCTCCCACATGGAAAGTGCCAGGAGGGAGAAGTGGGGATTATGTTTAGACTTTCTCGGAACTGCTTCAAATCAACTAGATAGCTTTGTGCTGTAAATCTCCCAACAGCCAAACGCAAAAGCAGCAAACATCTCGCTGTATGTCCCACATCCAAAGTGCCAAGAGAGAGCTTGCTCTCCCTGTCTTTGAGTACTGTTTTCACTGTCCCCGTTACCTCTTTGCTAACATTCTCTTCAGAGCCGCAGTGAAACCAGGAACCACGTGGAGAAAGCACCCACACTGAAAGTGCCTGGAGGGAACATTGGGGCTTCTTCTCAGTGTCTCTGACATAGGGTTTCACTGTCCCGGGAAAGTCTCTGCTAACACCGTGCAGAGCGCTGTGCCCAATATACAGAAACGTCTTGCGGTATCTCCTACAGGGAAAGTGCCAGGAGGGAATTGCGGAGCTTGTTCTCAGTGTCTCTGAGAATTGCTCTGATTATCTGTGTGACCTCTTTGCTAAGACTCTCCAGAGAGCCGTCCTCAAAACAAACACACATCTTGACATATCTCCCACATTGATCGCAGTGTCTCCAGAAACGGCATTCAAGGAGCCAGGACCTTTTCTCCCTACACTGTCCATTGAGTTGTCCTCAAAACCAATCTACATCCTGCTATATCTCCCACATGGAAAGTGCCAGGAGGGAGAAGTGGGGATTATGTTTAGACTTTCTCGGAACTGCTTCAAATCAACTAGATATCTTTGTGCCGTAAATCTCCCAACAGCCAAACGCAAAAGCAGCAAACATCTCGCTGTATGTCCCACATCCAAAGTGCCAAGAGAGAGCTTGCTCTCCCTGTCTTTGAGTACTGTTTTCACTGTCCCGGTTACCTCTTTGCTAACATTCTCTTCAGAGCCGCAGTGAAACCAGGAACCACGTGGAGAAAGCACCCACACTGAAAGTGCCTGGAGGGAACATTGGGGCTTCTTCTCAGTGTCTCTGACATAGGGTTTCACTGTGCCGGGAAAGTCTCTGCTAACACCGTGCAGAGCGCTGTGCCCAATATACAGAAACGTCTTGCGGTATCTCCTACAGGGAAAGTGCCAGGAGGGAATTGCGGAGCTTGTTCTCAGTGTCTCTGAGAATTGCTCTGATTATCTGTGTGACCTCTTTGCTAAGACTCTCCAGAGAGCCGTCCTCAAAACAAACACACATCTTGACATATCTCCCACATTGATCGCAGTGTCTCCAGAAACGGCATTCAAGGAGCCAGGACCTTTTCTCCCTACACTGTCCATTGAGTTGTCCTCAAAACCAATCTACATCCTGCTATATCTCCCACATGGAAAGTGCCAGGAGGGAGAAGTGGGGATTATGTTTAGACTTTCTCGGAACTGCTTCAAATCAACTAGATATCTTTGTGCCGTAAAACTCCCAACAGCCAAACGCAAAAGCAGCAAACATCTCGCTGTATGTCCCACATCCAAAGTGCCAAGAGAGAGCTTGCTCTCCCTGTCTTTGAGTACTGTTTTCACTGTCCCGGTTACCTCTTGGCTAACATTCTCTTCAGAGCCGCAGTGAAACCAGGAACCACGTGGAGAAAGCACCCACACTGAAAGTGCCTGGAGGGAACATTGGGGCTTCTTCTCAGTGTCTCTGACATAGGGTTTCACTGTCCCGGGAAAGTCTCTGCTAACACCGTGCAGAGCGCTGTGCCCAATATACAGAAACGTCTTGCGGTATCTCCTACAGGGAAAGTGCCAGGAGGGAATTGCGGAGCTTGTTCTCAGTGTCTCTGAGAATTGCTCTGATTATCTGTGTGACCTCTTTGCTAAGACTCTCCAGAGAGCCGTCCTCAAAACAAACACACATCTTGACATATCTCCCACATTGATCGCAGTGTCTCCAGAAACGGCATTCAAGGAGCCAGGACCTTTTCTCCCTACACTGTCCATTGAGTTGTCCTCAAAACCAATATACATCCTGCTATATCTCCCACATGGAAAGTGCCAGGAGGGAGAAGTGGGGATTATGTTTAGACTTTCTCGGAACTGCTTCAAATCAACTAGATATCTTTGTGCTGTAAATCTCCCAACAGCCAAACGCAAAAGCAGCAAACATCTCGCTGTATGTCCCACATCCAAAGTGCCAAGAGAGAGCTTGCTCTCCCTGTCTTTGAGTACTGTTTTCACTGTCCCGGTTACCTCTTTGCTAACATTCTCTTCAGAGCCGCAATGAAACCAGGAACCACGTGGAGAAAGCACCCACACTGAAAGTGCCTGGAGGGAACATTGGGGCTTCTTCTCAGTGTCTCTGACATAGGGTTTCACTGTCCCGGGAAAGTCTCTGCTAACACCGTGCAGAGCGCTGTGCCCAATATACAGAAACGTCTTGCGGTATCTCCTACAGGGAAAGTGCCAGGAGGGAATTGTGGAGCTTGTTCTCAGTGTCTCTGAGAATTGCTCTGATTATCTGTGTGACCTCTTTGCTAAGACTCTCCAGAGAGCCGTCCTCAAAACAAACACACATCTTGACATATCTCCCACATTGATCGCAGTGTCTCCAGAAACGGCATTCAAGGAGCCAGGACCTTTTCTCCCTACACTGTCCATTGAGTTGTCCTCAAAACCAATCTACATCCTGCTATATCTCCCACATGGAAAGTGCCAGGAGGGAGAAGTGGGGATTATGTTTAGACTTTCTCGGAACTGCTTCAAATCAACTAGATATCTTTGTGCCGTAAATCTCCCAACAGCCAAACGCAAAAGCAGCAAACATCTCGCTGTATGTCCCACATCCAAAGTGCCAAGAGAGAGCTTGCTCTCCCTGTCTTTGAGTACTGTTTTCACTGTCCCGGTTACCTCTTTGCTAACATTCTCTTCAGAGCCGCAGTGAAACCAGGAACCACGTGGAGAAAGCACCCACACTGAAAGTGCCTGGAGGGAACATTGGGGCTTCTTCTCAGTGTCTCTGACATAGGGTTTCACTGTCCCGGGAAAGTCTCTGCTAACACCGTGCAGAGCGCTGTGCCCAATATACAGAAACGTCTTGTGGTATCTCCTACAGGGAAAGTGCCAGGAGGGAATTGCGGAGCTTGTTCTCAGTGTCTCTGAGAATTGCTCTGATTATCTGTGTGACCTCTTTGCTAAGACTCTCCAGAGAGCCGTCCTCAAAACAAACACACATCTTGACATATCTCCCACATTGATCGCAGTGTCTCCAGAAACGGCATTCAAGGAGCCAGGACCTTTTCTCCCTACACTGTCCATTGAGTTGTCCTCAAAACCAATCTACATCCTGCTATATCTCCCACATGGAAAGTGCCAGGAGGGAGAAGTGGGGATTATGTTTAGACTTTCTCGGAACTGCTTCAAATCAACTAGATATCTTTGTGCCGTAAAACTCCCAACAGCCAAACGCAAAAGCAGCAAACATCTCGCTGTATGTCCCACATCCAAAGTGCCAAGAGAGAGCTTGCTCTCCCTGTCTTTGAGTACTGTTTTCACTGTCCCGGTTACCTCTTGGCTAACATTCTCTTCAGAGCCGCAGTGAAACCAGGAACCACGTGGAGAAAGCACCCACACTGAAAGTGCCTGGAGGGAACATTGGGGCTTCTTCTCAGTGTCTCTGACATAGGGTTTCACTGTCCCGGGAAAGTCTCTGCTAACACCGTGCAGAGCGCTGTGCCCAATATACAGAAACGTCTTGCGGTATCTCCTACAGGGAAAGTGCCAGGAGGGAATTGCGGAGCTTGTTCTCAGTGTCTCTGAGAATTGCTCTGATTATCTGTGTGACCTCTTTGCTAAGACTCTCCAGAGAGCCGTCCTCAAAACCAACACACATCTTGACATATCTCCCACATTGATCGCAGTGTCTCCAGAAACGGCATTCAAGGAGCCAGGACCTTTTCTCCCTACACTGTCCATTGAGTTGTCCTCAAAACCAATATACATCCTGCTATATCTCCCACATGGAAAGTGCCAGGAGGGAGAAGTGGGGATTATGTTTAGACTTTCTCGGAACTGCTTCAAATCAACTAGATATCTTTGTGCCGTAAATCTCCCAACAGCCAAACGCAAAAGCAGCAAACATCTCGCTGTATGTCCCACATCCAAAGTGCCAAGAGAGAGCTTGCTCTCCCTGTCTTTGAGTACTGTTTTCACTGTCCCGGTTACCTCTTTGCTAACATTCTCTTCAGAGCCGCAGTGAAACCAGGAACCACGTGGAGAAAGCACCCACACTGAAAGTGCCTGGAGGGAACATTGGGGCTTCTTCTCAGTGTCTCTGACATAGGGTTTCACTGTCCCGGGAAAGTCTCTGCTAACACCGTGCAGAGCGCTGTGCCCAATATACAGAAACGTCTTGCGGTATCTCCTACAGGGAAAGTGCCAGGAGGGAATTGCGGAGCTTGTTCTCAGTGTCTCTGAGAATTGCTCTGATTATCTGTGTGACCTCTTTGCTAAGACTCTCCAGAGAGCCGTCCTCAAAACAAACACACATCTTGACATATCTCCCACATTGATCGCAGTGTCTCCAGAAACGGCATTCAAGGAGCCAGGAGGTTTTCTCCCTACACTGTCCATTGAGTTGTCCTCAAAACCAATATACATCCTGCTATATCTCCCACATGGAAAGTGCCAGGAGGGAGAAGTGGGGATTATGTTTAGACTTTCTCGGAACTGCTTCAAATCAACTAGATATCTTTGTGCTGTAAATCTCCCAACAGCCAAACGCAAAAGCAGCAAACATCTCGCTGTATGTCCCACATCCAAAGTGCCAAGAGAGAGCTTGCTCTCCCTGTCTTTGAGTACTGTTTTCACTGTCCCGGTTACCTCTTTGCTAACATTCTCTTCAGAGCCGCAATGAAACCAGGAACCACGTGGAGAAAGCACCCACACTGAAAGTGCCTGGAGGGAACATTGGGGCTTCTTCTCAGTGTCTCTGACATAGGGTTTCACTGTCCCGGGAAAGTCTCTGCTAACACCGTGCAGAGCGCTGTGCCCAATATACAGAAACGTCTTGCGGTATCTCCTACAGGGAAAGTGCCAGGAGGGAATTGTGGAGCTTGTTCTCAGTGTCTCTGAGAATTGCTCTGATTATCTGTGTGACCTCTTTGCTAAGACTCTCCAGAGAGCCGTCCTCAAAACAAACACACATCTTGACATATCTCCCACATTGATCGCAGTGTCTCCAGAAACGGCATTCAAGGAGCCAGGACCTTTTCTCCCTACACTGTCCATTGAGTTGTCCTCAAAACCAATCTACATCCTGCTATATCTCCCACATGGAAAGTGCCAGGAGGGAGAAGTGGGGATTATGTTTAGACTTTCTCGGAACTGCTTCAAATCAACTAGATATCTTTGTGCTGTAAATCTCCCAACAGCCAAACGCAAAAGCAGCAAACATCTCGCTGTATGTCCCACATCCAAAGTGCCAAGAGAGAGCTTGCTCTCCCTGTCTTTGAGTACTGTTTTCACTGTCCCGGTTACCTCTTTGCTAACATTCTCTTCAGAGCTGCAGTGAAACCAGGAACCACGTGGAGAAGGCACCCACACTGGAAATGCCTGGAGGGAACATTGGGGCTTCTTCTCAGTGTCGCTGACATAGGGTTTCACTGTCCCAAGAAAGTCTCTGCTAACACCCTGCAGAGCGCTGTGCCCAATATACAGAAACATCTTGCGGTATCTCCTACAGGGAAAGTGCCAGGAGGAATTGTGGAGCTTGGTCTCAGTGTCTCTGAGAATTGCTCTGATTATCTGTGTGACCTCTTTGCTAAGACTCTCCAGAGAGACGTCCTCAAAACCAACACACATCTTGACATATCTCCCACATTGATCGCAGTGTCTCCAGAAACGGCATTCAAGGAGCCAGGAGGTTTTCTCCCTACACTGTCCATTGAGTTGTCCTCAAAACCAATATACATCCTGCTATATCTCCCACATGGAAAGTGCCAGGAGGGAGAAGTGGGGATTATGTTTAGACTTTCTCGGAACTGCTTCAAATCAACTAGATATCTTTGTGCTGTAAATCTCCCAACAGCCAAACGCAAAAGCAGCAAACATCTCGCTGTATGTCCCACATCCAAAGTGCCAAGAGAGAGCTTGCTCTCCCTGTCTTTGAGTACTGTTTTCACTGTCCCGGTTACCTCTTTGCTAACATTCTCTTCAGAGCCGCAGTGAAACCAGGAACCACGTGGAGAAAGCACCCACACTGAAAGTGCCTGGAGGGAACATTGGGGCTTCTTCTCAGTGTCTCTGACATAGGGTTTCACTGTCCCGGGAAAGTCTCTGCTAACACCGTGCAGAGCGCTGTGCCCAATATACAGAAACGTCTTGCGGTATCTCCTACAGGGAAAGTGCCAGGAGGGAATTGCGGAGCTTGTTCTCAGTGTCTCTGAGAATTGCTCTGATTATCCGTGTGACCTCTTTGCTAAGACTCTCCAGAGAGCCGTCCTCAAAACAAACACACATCTTGACATATCTCCCACATTGATCGCAGTGTCTCCAGAAACGGCATTCAAGGAGCCAGGACCTTTTCTCCCTACACTGTCCATTGAGTTGTCCTCAAAACCAATCTACATCCTGCTATATCTCCCACATGGAAAGTGCCAGGAGGGAGAAGTGGGGATTATGTTTAGACTTTCTCGGAACTGCTTCAAATCAACTAGATATCTTTGTGCTGTAAATCTCCCAACAGCCAAACGCAAAAGCAGCAAACATCTCGCTGTATGTCCCACATCCAAAGTGCCAAGAGAGAGCTTGCTCTCCCTGTCTTTGAGTACTGTTTTCACTGTCCCGGTTACCTCTTTGCTAACATTCTCTTCAGAGCCGCAGTGAAACCAGGAACCACGTGGAGAAAGCACCCACACTGAAAGTGCCTGGAGGGAACATTGGGGCTTCTTCTCAGTGTCTCTGACATAGGGTTTCACTGTCCCGGGAAAGTCTCTGCTAACACCGTGCAGAGCGCTGTGCCCAATATACAGAAACGTCTTGCGGTATCTCCTACAGGGAAAGTGCCAGGAGGGAATTGCGGAGCTTGTTCTCAGTGTCTCTGAGAATTGCTCTGATTATCCCTGTGACCTCTTTGCTAAGACTCTCCAGAGAGCCATCCTCAAAACAAACACACATCTTGACATATCTCCCACATTGATCGCAGTGTCTCCAGAAACGGCATTCAAGGAGCCAGGACCTTTTCTCCCTACACTGTCCATTGAGTTGTCCTCAAAACCAATCTACATCCTGCTATATCTCCCACATGGAAAGTGCCAGGAGGGAGAAGTGGGGATTATGTTTAGACTTTCTCGGAACTGCTTCAAATCAACTAGATATCTTTGTGCTGTAAATCTCCCAACAGCCAAACGCAAAAGCAGCAAACATCTCGCTGTATGTCCCACATTGAAAGTGCCAAGAGAGAGCTTGCTCTCCCTGTCTTTGAGTACTGTTTTCACTGTCCCGGTTACCTCTTTGCTAACATTCTCTTCAGAGCTGCAGTGAAACCAGGAACCACGTGGAGAAAGCACCCACACTGAAAGTGCCTGGAGGGAACATTGGGGCTTCTTCTCAGTGTCTCTGACATAGGGTTTCACTGTCCCGGGAAAGTCTCTGCTAACACCGTGCAGAGCGCTGTGCCCAATATACAGAAACGTCTTGCGGTATCTCCTACAGGGAAAGTGCCAGGAGGGAATTGCGGAGCTTGTTCTCAGTGTCTCTGAGAATTGCTCTGATTATCTGTGTGACCTCTTTGCTAAGACTCTCCAGAGAGCCGTCCTCAAAACAAACACACATCTTGACATATCTCCCACATTGATCGCAGTGTCTCCAGAAACGGCATTCAAGGAGCCAGGACCTTTTCTCCCTACACTGTCCATTGAGTTGTCCTCAAAACCAATATACATCCTGCTATATCTCCCACATGGAAAGTGCCAGGAGGGAGAAGTGGGGATTATGTTTAGACTTTCTCGGAACTGCTTCAAATCAACTAGATATCTTTGTGCTGTAAATCTCCCAACAGCCAAACGCAAAAGCAGCAAACATCTCGCTGTATGTCCCACATCCAAAGTGCCAAGAGAGAGCTTGCTCTCCCTGTCTTTGAGTACTGTTTTCACTGTCCCGGTTACCTCTTTGCTAACATTCTCTTCAGAGCTGCAGTGAAACCAGGAACCACGTGGAGAAGGCACCCACACTGGAAATGCCTGGAGGGAACATTGGGGCTTCTTCTCAGTGTCTCTGACATAGGGTTTCACTGTCCCAAGAAAGTCTCTGCTAACACCCTGCAGAGCGCTGTGCCCAATATACAGAAACATCTTGCGGTATCTCCTACAGGGAAAGTGCCAGGAGGAATTGTGGAGCTTGGTCTCAGTGTCTCTGAGAATTGCTCTGATTATCTGTGTGACCTCTTTGCTAAGACTCTCCAGAGAGACGTCCTCAAAACCAACACACATCTTGACATATCTCCCACATTGATCGCAGTGTCTCCAGAAACGGCATTCAAGGAGCCAGGAGGTTTTCTCCCTACACTGTCCATTGAGTTGTCCTCAAAACCAATATACATCCTGCTATATCTCCCACATGGAAAGTGCCAGGAGGGAGAAGTGGGGATTATGTTTAGACTTTCTCGGAACTGCTTCAAATCAACTAGATATCTTTGTGCTGTAAATCTCCCAACAGCCAAACGCAAAAGCAGCAAACATCTCGCTGTATGTCCCACATCCAAAGTGCCAAGAGAGAGCTTGCTCTCCCTGTCTTTGAGTACTGTTTTCACTGTCCCGGTTACCTCTTTGCTAACATTCTCTTCAGAGCCGCAGTGAAACCAGGAACCACGTGGAGAAAGCACCCACACTGAAAGTGCCTGGAGGGAACATTGGGGCTTCTTCTCAGTGTCTCTGACATAGGGTTTCACTGTCCCGGGAAAGTCTCTGCTAACACCGTGCAGAGCGCTGTGCCCAATATACAGAAACGTCTTGCGGTATCTCCTACAGGGAAAGTGCCAGGAGGGAATTGCGGAGCTTGTTCTCAGTGTCTCTGAGAATTGCTCTGATTATCCCTGTGACCTCTTTGCTAAGACTCTCCAGAGAGCCATCCTCAAAACAAACACACATCTTGACATATCTCCCACATTGATCGCAGTGTCTCCAGAAACGGCATTCAAGGAGCCAGGACCTTTTCTCCCTACACTGTCCATTGAGTTGTCCTCAAAACCAATATACATCCTGCTATATCTCCCACATGGAAAGTGCCAGGAGGGAGAAGTGGGGATTATGTTTAGACTTTCTCGGAACTGCTTCAAATCAACTAGATATCTTTGTGCTGTAAATCTCCCAACAGCCAAACGCAAAAGCAGCAAACATCTCGCTGTATGTCCCACATCCAAAGTGCCAAGAGAGAGCTTGCTCTCCCTGTCTTTGAGTACTGTTTTCACTGTCCCGGTTACCTCTTTGCTAACATTCTCTTCAGAGCTGCAGTGAAACCAGGAACCACGTGGAGAAAGCACCCACACTGAAAGTGCCTGGAGGGAACATTGGGGCTTCTTCTCAGTGTCTCTGACATAGGGTTTCACTGTCCCGGGAAAGTCTCTGCTAACACCGTGCAGAGCGCTGTGCCCAATATACAGAAACGTCTTGCGGTATCTCCTACAGGGAAAGTGCCAGGAGGGAATTGCGGAGCTTGTTCTCAGTGTCTCTGAGAATTGCTCTGATTATCTGTGTGACCTCTTTGCTAAGACTCTCCAGAGAGCCGTCCTCAAAACCAACACACATCTTGACATATCTCCCACATTGATCGCAGTGTCTCCAGAAACGGCATTCAAGGAGCCAGGACCTTTTCTCCCTACACTGTCCATTGAGTTGTCCTCAAAACCAATATACATCCTGCTATATCTCCCACATGGAAAGTGCCAGGAGGGAGAAGTGGGGATTATGTTTAGACTTTCTCGGAACTGCTTCAAATCAACTAGATATCTTTGTGCTGTAAATCTCCCAACAGCCAAACGCAAAAGCAGCAAACATCTCGCTGTATGTCCCACATCCAAAGTGCCAAGAGAGAGCTTGCTCTCCCTGTCTTTGAGTACTGTTTTCACTGTCCCGGTTACCTCTTTGCTAACATTCTCTTCAGAGCTGCAGTGAAACCAGGAACCACGTGGAGAAGGCACCCACACTGGAAATGCCTGGAGGGAACATTGGGGCTTCTTCTCAGTGTCTCTGACATAGGGTTTCACTGTCCCAAGAAAGTCTCTGCTAACACCCTGCAGAGCGCTGTGCCCAATATACAGAAACATCTTGCGGTATCTCCTACAGGGAAAGTGCCAGGAGGAATTGTGGAGCTTGGTCTCAGTGTCTCTGAGAATTGCTCTGATTATCTGTGTGACCTCTTTGCTAAGACTCTCCAGAGAGACGTCCTCAAAACCAACACACATCTTGACATATCTCCCACATTGATCGCAGTGTCTCCAGAAACGGCATTCAAGGAGCCAGGAGGTTTTCTCCCTACACTGTCCATTGAGTTGTCCTCAAAACCAATATACATCCTGCTATATCTCCCACATGGAAAGTGCCAGGAGGGAGAAGTGGGGATTATGTTTAGACTTTCTCGGAACTGCTTCAAATCAACTAGATATCTTTGTGCTGTAAATCTCCCAACAGCCAAACGCAAAAGCAGCAAACATCTCGCTGTATGTCCCACATCCAAAGTGCCAAGAGAGAGCTTGCTCTCCCTGTCTTTGAGTACTGTTTTCACTGTCCCGGTTACCTCTTTGCTAACATTCTCTTCAGAGCTGCAGTGAAACCAGGAACCACGTGGAGAAAGCACCCACACTGAAAGTGCCTGGAGGGAACATTGGGGCTTCTTCTCAGTGTCTCTGACATAGGGTTTCACTGTCCCGGCAAAGTCTCTGCTAACACCGTGCAGAGCGCTGTGCCCAATATACAGAAACGTCTTGCGGTATCTCCTACAGGGAAAGTGCCAGGAGGGAATTGCGGAGCTTGTTCTCAGTGTCTCTGAGAATTGCTCTGATTATCTGTGTGACCTCTTTGCTAAGACTCTCCAGAGAGCCGTCCTCAAAACAAACACACATCTTGACATATCTCCCACATTGATCGCAGTGTCTCCAGAAACGGCATTCAAGGAGCCAGGACCTTTTCTCCCTACACTGTCCATTGAGTTGTCCTCAAAACCAATATACATCCTGCTATATCTCCCACATGGAAAGTGCCAGGAGGGAGAAGTGGGGATTATGTTTAGACTTTCTCGGAACTGCTTCAAATCAACTAGATATCTTTGTGCTGTAAATCTCCCAACAGCCAAACGCAAAAGCAGCAAACATCTCGCTGTATGTCCCACATCCAAAGTGCCAAGAGAGACCTTGCTCTCCCTGTCTTTGAGTACTGTTTTCACTGTCCCGGTTACCTCTTTGCTAACATTCTCTTCAGAGCTGCAGTGAAACCAGGAACCACGTGGAGAAGGCACCCACACTGGAAATGCCTGGAGGGAACATTGGGGCTTCTTCTCACTGTCGCTGACATAGGGTTTCACTGTCCCAAGAAAGTCTCTGCTAACACCCTGCAGAGCGCTGTGCCCAATATACAGAAACATCTTGCGGTATCTCCTACAGGGAAAGTGCCAGGAGGAATTGTGGAGCTTGGTCTCAGTGTCTCTGAGAATTGCTCTGATTATCTGTGTGACCTCTTTGCTAAGACTCTCCAGAGAGACGTCCTCAAAACAAACACACATCTTGACATATCTCCCACATTGATCGCAGTGTCTCCAGAAACGGCATTCAAGGAGCCAGGAGGTTTTCTCTCTACACTGTCCATTGAGTTGTCCTCAAAACCAATATACATCCTGCTATATCTCCCACATGGAAAGTGCCAGGAGGGAGAAGTGGGGATTATGTTTAGACTTTCTCGGAACTGCTTCAAATCAACTAGATATCTTTGTGCTGTAAATCTCCCAACAGCCAAACGCAAAAGCAGCAAACATCTCGCTGTATGTCCCACATCCAAAGTGCCAAGAGAGAGCTTGCTCTCCCTGTCTTTGAGTACTGTTTTCACTGTCCCGGTTACCTCTTTGCTAACATTCTCTTCAGAGCCGCAGTGAAACCAGGAACCACGTGGAGAAAGCACCCACACTGAAAGTGCCTGGAGGGAACATTGGGGCTTCTTCTCAGTGTCTCTGACATAGGGTTTCACTGTCCCGGGAAAGTCTCTGCTAACACCGTGTAGAGCGCTGTGCCCAATATACAGAAACGTCTTGCGGTATCTCCTACAGGGAAAGTGCCAGGAGGGAATTGCGGAGCTTGTTCTCAGTGTCTCTGAGAATTGCTCTGATTATCTGTGTGACCTCTTTGCTAAGACTCTCCAGAGAGCCGTCCTCAAAACAAACACACATCTTGACATATCTCCCACATTGATCGCAGTGTCTCCAGAAACGGCATTCAAGGAGCCAGGACCTTTTCTCCCTACACTGTCCATTGAGTTGTCCTCAAAACCAATCTACATCCTGCTATATCTCCCACATGGAAAGTGCCAGGAGGGAGAAGTGGGGATTATGTTTAGACTTTCTCGGAACTGCTTCAAATCAACTAGATATCTTTGTGCTGTAAATCTCCCAGCAGCCAAACGCAAAAGCAGCAAACATCTCGCTGTATGTCCCACATCCAAAGTGCCAAGAGAGAGCTTGCTCTCCCTGTCTTTGAGTACTGTTTTCACTGTCCCGGTTACCTCTTTGCTAACATTCTCTTCAGAGCTGCAGTGAAACCAGGAACCAAGTGGAGAAGGCACCCACACTGGAAATGCCTGGAGGGAACATAGGGGCTTCTTCTCACTGTCGCTGACATAGGGTTTCACTGTCCCAAGAAAGTCTCTGCTAACACCCTGCAGAGCGCTGTGCCCAATATACAGAAACATCTTGCGGTATCTCCTACAGGGAAAGTGCCAGGAGGGAATTGTCGAGCTTGGTCTCAGTGTCTCTGAGAATTGCTCTGATTATCTGTGTGACCTCTTTGCTAAGACTCTCCAGAGAGACGTCCTCAAAACCAACACACATCTTGACATATCTCCCACATTGATCGCAGTGTCTCCAGAAACGGCATTCAAGGAGCCAGGAGGTTTTCTCCCTACACTGTCCATTGAGTTGTCCTCAAAACCAATCTACATCCTGCTATATCTCCCACATGGAAAGTGCCAGGAGGGAGAAGTGGGGATTATGTTTAGACTTTCTCGGAACTGCTTCAAATCAACTAGATATCTTTGTGCTGTAAATCTCCCAACAGCCAAACGCAAAAGCAGCAAACATCTCGCTGTATGTCCCACATCCAAAGTGCCAAGAGAGAGCTTGCTCTCCCTGTCTTTGAGTACTGTTTTCACTGTCCCGGTTACCTCTTTGCTAACATTCTCTTCAGAGCCGCAGTGAAACCAGGAACCACGTGGAGAAAGCACCCACACTGAAAGTGCCTGGAGGGAACATTGGGGCTTCTTCTCAGTGTCTCTGACATAGGGTTTCACTGTCCCGGGAAAGTCTCTGCTAACACCGTGCAGAGCGCTGTGCCCAATATACAGAAACGTCTTGCGGTATCTCCTACAGGGAAAGTGCCAGGAGGGAATTGCGGAGCTTGTTCTCAGTGTCTCTGAGAATTGCTCTGATTATCTGTGTGACCTCTTTGCTAAGACTCTCCAGAGAGCCGTCCTCAAAACAAACACACATCTTGACATATCTCCCACATTGATCGCAGTGTCTCCAGAAACGGCATTCAAGGAGCCAGGACCTTTTCTCCCTACACTGTCCATTGAGTTGTCCTCAAAACCAATATACATCCTGCTATATCTCCCACATGGAAAGTGCCAGGAGGGAGAAGTGGGGATTATGTTTAGACTTTCTCGGAACTGCTTCAAATCAACTAGATATCTTTGTGCTGTAAATCTCCCAACAGCCAAACGCAAAAGCAGCAAACATCTCGCTGTATGTCCCACATCCAAAGTGCCAAGAGAGAGCTTGCTCTCCCTGTCTTTGAGTACTGTTTTCACTGTCCCGGTTACCTCTTTGCTAACATTCTCTTCAGAGCTGCAGTGAAACCAGGAACCACGTGGAGAAGGCACCCACACTGGAAATGCCTGGAGGGAACATTGGGGCTTCTTCTCAGTGTCTCTGACATAGGGTTTCACTGTCCCAAGAAAGTCTCTGCTAACACCCTGCAGAGCGCTGTGCCCAATATACAGAAACATCTTGCGGTATCTCCTACAGGGAAAGTGCCAGGAGGAATTGTGGAGCTTGGTCTCAGTGTCTCTGAGAATTGCTCTGATTATCTGTGTGACCTCTTTGCTAAGACTCTCCAGAGAGCCGTCCTCAAAACAAACACACATCTTGACATATCTCCCACATTGATCGCAGTGTCTCCAGAAACGGCATTCAAGGAGCCAGGACCTTTTCTCCCTACACTGTCCATTGAGTTGTCCTCAAAACCAATATACATCCTGCTATATCTCCCACATGGAAAGTGCCAGGAGGGAGAAGTGGGGATTATGTTTAGACTTTCTCGGAACTGCTTCAAATCAACTAGATATCTTTGTGCTGTAAATCTCCCAACAGCCAAACGCAAAAGCAGCAAACATCTCGCTGTATGTCCCACATCCAAAGTGCCAAGAGAGAGCTTGCTCTCCCTGTCTTTGAGTACTGTTTTCACTGTCCCGGTTACCTCTTTGCTAACATTCTCTTCAGAGCTGCAGTGAAACCAGGAACCACGTGGAGAAGGCACCCACACTGGAAATGCCTGGAGGGAACATTGGGGCTTCTTCTCACTGTCGCTGACATAGGGTTTCACTGTCCCAAGAAAGTCTCTGCTAACACCCTGCAGAGCGCTGTGCCCAATATACAGAAACATCTTGCGGTATCTCCTACAGGGAAAGTGCCAGGAGGAATTGTGGAGCTTGGTCTCAGTGTCTCTGAGAATTGCTCTGATTATCTGTGTGACCTCTTTGCTAAGACTCTCCAGAGAGACGTCCTCAAAACAAACACACATCTTGACATATCTCCCACATTGATCGCAGTGTCTCCAGAAACGGCATTCAAGGAGCCAGGAGGTTTTCTCTCTACACTGTCCATTGAGTTGTCCTCAAAACCAATATACATCCTGCTATATCTCCCACATGGAAAGTGCCAGGAGGGAGAAGTGGGGATTATGTTTAGACTTTCTCGGAACTGCTTCAAATCAACTAGATATCTTTGTGCTGTAAATCTCCCAACAGCCAAACGCAAAAGCAGCAAACATCTCGCTGTATGTCCCACATCCAAAGTGCCAAGAGAGAGCTTGCTCTCCCTGTCTTTGAGTACTGTTTTCACTGTCCCGGTTACCTCTTTGCTAACATTCTCTTCAGAGCCGCAGTGAAACCAGGAACCACGTGGAGAAAGCACCCACACTGAAAGTGCCTGGAGGGAACATTGGGGCTTCTTCTCAGTGTCTCTGACATAGGGTTTCACTGTCCCGGGAAAGTCTCTGCTAACACCATGCAGAGCGCTGTGCCCAATATACAGAAACGTCTTGCGGTATCTCCTACAGGGAAAGTGCCAGGAGGGAATTGTGGAGCTTGTTCTCAGTGTCTCTGAGAATTGCTCTGATTATCTGTGTGACCTCTTTGCTAAGACTCTCCAGAGAGCCGTCCTCAAAACCAACACACATCTTGACATATCTCCCACATTGATCGCAGTGTCTCCAGAAACGGCATTCAAGGAGCCAGGACCTTTTCTCCCTACACTGTCCATTGAGTTGTCCTCAAAACCAATATACATCCTGCTATATCTCCCACATGGAAAGTGCCAGGAGGGAGAAGTGGGGATTATTTTTAGACTTTCTCGGAACTGCTTCAAATCAACTAGATATCTTTGTGCTGTAAATCTCCCAACAGCCAAACGCAAAAGCAGCAAACATCTCGCTGTATGTCCCACATCCAAAGTGCCAAGAGAGAGCTTGCTCTCCCTGTCTTTGAGTACTGTTTTCACTGTCCCGGTTACCTCTTTGCTAACATTCTCTTCAGAGCTGCAGTGAAACCAGGAACCACGTGGAGAAAGCACCCACACTGAAAGTGCCTGGAGGGAACATTGGGGCTTCTTCTCAGTGTCTCTGACATAGGGTTTCACTGTCCCGGGAAAGTCTCTGCTAACACCGTGCAGAGCGCTGTGCCCAATATACAGAAACGTCTTGCGGTATCTCCTACAGGGAAAGTGCCAGGAGGGAATTGCGGAGCTTGTTCTCAGTGTCTCTGAGAATTGCTCTGATTATCTGTGTGACCTCTTTGCTAAGACTCTCCAGAGAGCCGTCCTCAAAACAAACACACATCTTGACATATCTCCCACATTGATCGCAGTGTCTCCAGAAACGGCATTCAAGGAGCCAGGACCTTTTCTCCCTACACTGTCCATTGAGTTGTCCTCAAAACCAATATACATCCTGCTATATCTCCCACATGGAAAGTGCCAGGAGGGAGAAGTGGGGATTATGTTTAGACTTTCTCGGAACTGCTTCAAATCAACTAGATATCTTTGTGCTGTAAATCTCCCAACAGCCAAACGCAAAAGCAGCAAACATCTCGCTGTATGTCCCACATCCAAAGTGCCAAGAGAGACCTTGCTCTCCCTGTCTTTGAGTACTGTTTTCACTGTCCCGGTTACCTCTTTGCTAACATTCTCTTCAGAGCTGCAGTGAAACCAGGAACCACGTGGAGAAAGCACCCACACTGAAAGTGCCTGGAGGGAACATTGGGGCTTCTTCTCAGTGTCTCTGACATAGGGTTTCACTGTCCCGGGAAAGTCTCTGCTAACACCATGCAGAGCGCTGTGCCCAATATACAGAAACGTCTTGCGGTATCTCCTACAGGGAAAGTGCCAGGAGGGAATTGCGGAGCTTGTTCTCAGTGTCTCTGAGAATTGCTCTGATTATCTGTGTGACCTCTTTGCTAAGACTCTCCAGAGAGCCGTCCTCAAAACCAACACACATCTTGACATATCTCCCACATTGATCGCAGTGTCTCCAGAAACGGCATTCAAGGAGCCAGGACCTTTTCTCCCTACACTGTCCATTGAGTTGTCCTCAAAACCAATATACATCCTGCTATATCTCCCACATGGAAAGTGCCAGGAGGGAGAAGTGGGGATTATGTTTAGACTTTCTCGGAACTGCTTCAAATCAACTAGATATCTTTGTGCTGTAAATCTCCCAACAGCCAAACGCAAAAGCAGCAAACATCTCGCTGTATGTCCCACATCCAAAGTGCCAAGAGAGAGCTTGCTCTCCCTGTCTTTGAGTACTGTTTTCACTGTCCCGGTTACCTCTTTGCTAACATTCTCTTCAGAGCTGCAGTGAAACCAGGAACCACGTGGAGAAGGCACCCACACTGAAAGTGCCTGGAGGGAACATTGGGGCTTCTTCTCAGTGTCTCTGACATAGGGTTTCACTGTCCCGGGAAAGTCTCTGCTAACACCGTGCAGAGCGCTGTGCCCAATATACAGAAACGTCTTGCGGTATCTCCTACAGGGAAAGTGCCTGGAGGGAATTGCGGAGCTTGTTCTCAGTGTCTCTGAGAATTGCTCTGATTATCTGTGTGACCTCTTTGCTAAGACTCTCCAGAGAGCCGTCCTCAAAACCAACACACATCTTGACATATCTCCCACATTGATCGCAGTGTCTCCAGAAACGGCATTCAAGGAGCCAGGACCTTTTCTCCCTACACTGTCCATTGAGTTGTCCTCAAAACCAATATACATCCTGCTATATCTCCCACATGGAAAGTGCCAGGAGGGAGAAGTGGGGATTATGTTTAGACTTTCTCGGAACTGCTTCAAATCAACTAGATATCTTTGTGCTGTAAATCTCCCAACAGCCAAACGCAAAAGCAGCAAACATCTCGCTGTATGTCCCACATCCAAAGTGCCAAGAGAGACCTTGCTCTCCCTGTCTTTGAGTACTGTTTTCACTGTCCCGGTTACCTCTTTGCTAACATTCTCTTCAGAGCTGCAGTGAAACCAGGAACCATGTGGATAAGGCACCCACACTGGAAATGCCTGGAGGGAACATTGGGGCTTCTTCTCACTGTCGCTGACATAGGGTTTCACTGTCCCAAGGAAGTCTCTGCTAACACCCTGCAGAGCGCTGTGCCCAATATACAGAAACATCTTGCGGTATCTCCTACAGGGAAAGTGCCAGGAGGAATTGTGGAGCTTGGTCTCAGTGTCTCTGAGAATTGCTCTGATTATCTGTGTGACCTCTTTGCTAAGACGCTCCAGAGAGACGTCCTCAAAACCAACACACATCTTGACATATCTTTCGTATTGATCGCAGTGTCTCCAGGAACGGCATCCAAGGAGCCAGGAATTTTTCTGCCCACACTCTTCGGGGACAGTTCCTTAAAACCAATATACATCCTGCTATATCTCCCACATGGAAAGTGCCAGGAGGGAGAAGTGGGGATTATGTTTAGACTTTCTCGGAACTGCTTCAAATCAACTAGATATCTTTGTGCTGTAAATCTCCCAACAGCCAAACGCAAAAGCAGCAAACATCTCGCTGTATGTCCCACATCCAAAGTGCCAAGAGAGAGCTTGCTCTCCCTGTCTTTGAGTACTGTTTTCACTGTCCCGGTTACCTCTTTGCTAACATTCTCTTCAGAGCCGCAGTGAAACCAGGAACCACGTGGAGAAAGCACCCACACTGAAAGTGCCTGGAGGGAACATTGGGGCTTCTTCTCAGTGTCTCTGACATAGGGTTTCACTGTCCCGGGAAAGTCTCTGCTAACACCGTGCAGAGCGCTGTGCCCAATATACAGAAACGTCTTGCGGTATCTCCTACAGGGAAAGTGCCAGGAGGGAATTGCGGAGCTTGTTCTCAGTGTCTCTGAGAATTGCTCTGATTATCTGTGTGACCTCTTTGCTAAGACTCTCCAGAGAGCCGTCCTCAAAACCAACACACATCTTGACATATCTCCCACATTGATCGCAGTGTCTCCAGAAACGGCATTCAAGGAGCCAGGACCTTTTCTCCCTACACTGTCCATTGAGTTGTCCTCAAAACCAATATACATCCTGCTATATCTCCCACATGGAAAGTGCCAGGAGGGAGAAGTGGGGATTATGTTTAGACTTTCTCGGAACTGCTTCAAATCAACTAGATATCTTTGTGCTGTAAATCTCCCAACAGCCAAACGCAAAAGCAGCAAACATCTCGCTGTATGTCCCACATCCAAAGTGCCAAGAGAGAGCTTGCTCTCCCTGTCTTTGAGTACTGTTTTCACTGTCCCGGTTACCTCTTTGCTAACATTCTCTTCAGAGCCGCAGTGAAACCAGGAACCACGTGCAGAAGGCAGCCACACTGAAAGTGCCTGGAGGGAACATTGGGGCTTCTTCTCAGTGTCTCTGACATAGGGTTTCACTGTCCCGGGAAAGTCTCTGCTAACACCGTGCAGAGCGCTGTGCCCAATATACAGAAACGTCTTGCGGTATCTCCTACAGGGAAAGTGCCAGGAGGGAATTGCGGAGCTTGTTCTCAGTGTCTCTGAGAATTGCTCTGATTATCTGTGTGACCTCTTTGCTAAGACTCTCCAGAGAGCCGTCCTCAAAACAAACACACATCTTGACATATCTCCCACATTGATCGCAGTGTCTCCAGAAACGGCATTCAAGGAGCCAGGACCTTTTCTCCCTACACTGTCCATTGAGTTGTCCTCAAAACCAATATACATCCTGCTATATCTCCCACATGGAAAGTGCCAGGAGGGAGAAGTGGGGATTATGTTTAGACTTTCTCGGAACTGCTTCAAATCAACTAGATATCTTTGTGCTGTAAATCTCCCAACAGCCAAACGCAAAAGCAGCAAACATCTCGCTGTATGTCCCACATCCAAAGTGCCAAGAGAGAGCTTGCTCTCCCTGTCTTTGAGTACTGTTTTCACTGTCCCGGTTACCTCTTTGCTAACATTCTCTTCAGAGCTGCAGTGAAACCAGGAACCATGTGGATAAGGCACCCACACTGGAAATGCCTGGAGGGAACATTGGGGCTTCTTCTCACTGTCGCTGACATAGGGTTTCACTGTCCCAAGGAAGTCTCTGCTAACACCCTGCAGAGCGCTGTGCCCAATATACAGAAACATCTTGCGGTATCTCCTACAGGGAAAGTGCCAGGAGGAATTGTGGAGCTTGGTCTCAGTGTCTCTGAGAATTGCTCTGATTATCTGTGTGACCTCTTTGCTAAGACGCTCCAGAGAGACGTCCTCAAAACCAACACACATCTTGACATATCTTTCGTATTGATCGCAGTGTCTCCAGGAACGGCATCCAAGGAGCCAGGAATTTTTCTGCCCACACTCTTCGGGGACAGTTCCTTAAAACCAATATACATCCTGCTATATCTCCCACATGGAAAATGCCAGGAGGGAGAAGTGGGGATTATGTTTAGACTTTCTCAGAACTGCTTCAAATCAACTAGATATCTTTGTGCTGTAAATCTCCCAACAGCCAAACGCAAAAGCAGCAAACATCTCGCTGTATGTCCCACATCCAAAGTGCCAAGAGAGTAATGTAGAGCTTGCTCTCCCTCTCTTTGAGTACTGTTTTCACTGTCCCGGTTACCTCTTTGCTAACATTCTCTTCAGAGCTGCAGTGAAACCAGGAACCACGTGGAGAAGGCACCCACACTAAAAGTGCCTGGAAGGAACGTTGGGGCTTCTTCTCAGTGTCTCTGACATAGGGTTTCACTGTCCCGGGAAAGTCTCTGCTAACACCGTGCAGAGCGCTGTGCCCAATATACAGAAACGTCTTGCGGTATCTCCTACAGGGAAAGTGCCAGGAGGGAATTGCGGAGCTTGTTCTCAGTGTCTCTGAGAATTGCTCTGATTATCTGTGTGACCTCTTTGCTAAGACTCTCCAGAGAGCCGTCCTCAAAACAAACACACATCTTGACATATCTCCCACATTGATCGCAGTGTCTCCAGAAACGGCATTCAAGGAGCCAGGACCTTTTCTCCCTACACTGTCCATTGAGTTGTCCTCAAAACCAATATACATCCTGCTATATCTCCCACATGGAAAGTGCCAGGAGGGAGAAGTGGGGATTATGTTTAGACTTTCTCGGAACTGCTTCAAATCAACTAGATATCTTTGTGCTGTAAATCTCCCAACAGCCAAACGCAAAAGCAGCAAACATCTCGCTGTATGTCCCACATCCAAAGTGCCAAGAGAGAGCTTGCTCTCCCTGTCTTTGAGTACTGTTTTCACTGTCCCGGTTACCTCTTTGCTAACATTCTCTTCAGAGCTGCAGTGAAACCAGGAACCATGTGGATAAGGCACCCACACTGGAAATGCCTGGAGGGAACATTGGGGCTTCTTCTCACTGTCGCTGACATAGGGTTTCACTGTCCCAAGAAAGTCTCTGCTAACACCCTGCAGAGCGCTGTGCCCAATATACAGAAACATCTTGCGGTATCTCCTACAGGGAAAGTGCCAGGAGGAATTGTGGAGCTTGGTCTCAGTGTCTCTGAGAATTGCTCTGATTATCTGTGTGACCTCTTTGCTAAGACTCTCCAGAGAGACGTCCTCAAAACCAACACACATCTTGACATATCTTTCGTATTGATCGCAGTGTCTCCAGGAACGGCATCCAAGGAGCCAGGAATTTTTCTGCCCACACTCTTCGGGGACAGTTCCTTAAAACCAATATACATCCTGCTATATCTCCCACATGGAAAATGCCAGGAGGGAGAAGTGGGGATTATGTTTAGACTTTCTCAGAACTGCTTCAAATCAACTAGATATCTTTGTGCTGTAAATCTCCCAACAGCCAAACGCAAAAGCAGCAAACATCTCGCTGTATGTCCCACATCCAAAGTGCCAAGAGAGAGCTTGCTCTCCCTGTCTTTGAGTACTGTTTTCACTGTCCCGGTTACCTCTTTGCTAACATTCTCTTCAGAGCTGCAGTGAAACCAGGAACCACGTGGAGAAGGCACGAACACTAAAAGTGCCTGGAAGGAACGTTGGGGCTTCTTCTCAGTGTCTCTGACATAGGGTTTCACTGTCCCGGGAAAGTCTCTGCTAACACCGTGCAGAGCGCTGTGCCCAATATACAGAAACGTCTTGCTGTATCTCCTACAGGGAAAGTGCCAGGAGGGAATTGCGGAGCTTGTTCTCAGTGTCTCTGAGAATTGCTCTGATTATCCGTGTGACCTCTTTGCTAAGACTCTCCAGAGAGCCGTCCTCAAAACAAACACACATCTTGACATATCTCCCACATTGATCACAGTGTCTCCAGAAACGGCATTCAAGGAGCCAGGACCTTTTCTCCCTACACTGTCCATTGAGTTGTCCTCAAAACCAATATACATCCTGCTATATCTCCCACATGGAAAGTGCCAGGAGGGAGAAGTGGGGATTATGTTTAGACTTTCTCGGAACTGCTTCAAATCAACTAGATATCTTTGTGCTGTAAATCTCCCAACAGCCAAACGCAAAAGCAGCAAACATCTCGCTGTATGTCCCACATCCAAAGTGCCAAGAGAGAGCTTGCTCTCCCTGTCTTTGAGTACTGTTTTCACTGTCCCGGTTACCTCTTTGCTAACATTCTCTTCAGAGCTGCAGTGAAACCAGGAACCACGTGGAGAAGGCACCCACACTGAAAGTGCCTGGAGGGAACATTGGGGCTTCTTCTCAGTGTCTCTGACATAGGGTTTCACTGTCCCGGGAAAGTCTCTGCTAACACCGTGCAGAGCGCTGTGCCCAATATACAGAAACGTCTTGCGGTATCTCCTACAGGGAAAGTGCCAGGAGGGAATTGCGGAGCTTGTTCTCAGTGTCTCTGAGAATTGCTCTGATTATCTGTGTGACCTCTTTGCGAAGACTCTCCAGAGAGCCGTCCTCAAAACAAACACACATCTTGACATATCTCCCACATTGATCGCAGTGTCTCCAGAAACGGCATTCAAGGAGCCAGGACCTTTTCTCCCTACACTGTCCATTGAGTTGTCCTCAAAACCAATATACATCCTGCTATATCTCCCACATGGAAAGTGCCAGGAGGGAGAAGTGGGGATTATGTTTAGACTTTCTCGGAACTGCTTCAAATCAACTAGATATCTTTGTGCTGTAAATCTCCCAACAGCCAAATGCAAAAGCAGCAAACATCTCGCTGTATGTCCCACATCCAAAGTGCCAAGAGAGAGCTTGCTCTCCCTGTCTTTGAGTACTGTTTTCACTGTCCCGGTTACCTCTTTGCTAACATTCTCTTCAGAGCCGCAGTGAAACCAGGAACCACGTGGAGAAGGCACCCACACTGAAAGTGCCTGGAGGGAACATTGGGGCTTCTTCTCAGTGTCTCTGACATAGGGTTTCACTGTCCCGGGAAAGTCTCTGCTAACACCGTGTAGAGCGCTGTGCCCAATATACAGAAACGTCTTGCGGTATCTCCTACAGGGAAAGTGCCAGGAGGAATTGTGGAGCTTGGTCTCAGTGTCTCTGAGAATTGCTCTGATTATCTGTGTGACCTCTTTGCTAAGACTCTCCAGAGAGCCGTCCTCAAAACCAACACACATCTTGACATATCTTTCGTATTGATCGCAGTGTCTCCAGGAACGGCATCCAAGGAGCCAGGAATTTTTCTGCCCACACTCTTCGGGGACAGTTCCTTAAAACCAATATACATCCTGCTATATCTCCCACATGGAAAGTGCCAGGAGGGAGAAGTGGGGATTATGTTTAGACTTTCTCAGAACTGCTTCAAATCAACTAGATATCTTTGTGCTGTAAATCTCCCAACAGCCAAACGCAAAAGCAGCAAACATCTCGCTGTATGTCCCACATCCAAAGTGCCAAGAGAGAGCTTGCTCTCCCTGTCTTTGAGTACTGTTTTCACTGTCCCGGTTACCTCTTTGCTAACATTCTCTTCAGAGCTGCAGTGAAACCAGGAACCACGTGGAGAAGGCACGAACACTAAAAGTGCCTGGAAGGAACGTTGGGGCTTCTTCTCAGTGTCTCTGACATAGGGTTTCACTGTCCCGGGAAAGTCTCTGCTAACACCGTGCAGAGCGCTGTGCCCAATATACAGAAACGTCTTGCTGTATCTCCTACAGGGAAAGTGCCAGGAGGGAATTGCGGAGCTTGTTCTCAGTGTCTCTGAGAATTGCTCTGATTATCCGTGTGACCTCTTTGCTAAGACTCTCCAGAGAGCCGTCCTCAAAACAAACACACATCTTGACATATCTCCCACATTGATCACAGTGTCTCCAGAAACGGCATTCAAGGAGCCAGGACCTTTTCTCCCTACACTGTCCATTGAGTTGTCCTCAAAACCAATATACATCCTGCTATATCTCCCACATGGAAAGTGCCAGGAGGGAGAAGTGGGGATTATGTTTAGACTTTCTCGGAACTGCTTCAAATCAACTAGATATCTTTGTGCTGTAAATCTCCCAACAGCCAAACGCAAAAGCAGCAAACATCTCGCTGTATGTCCCACATCCAAAGTGCCAAGAGAGAGCTTGCTCTCCCTGTCTTTGAGTACTGTTTTCACTGTCCCGGTTACCTCTTTGCTAACATTCTCTTCAGAGCTGCAGTGAAACCAGGAACCACGTGGAGAAGGCACCCACACTGAAAGTGCCTGGAGGGAACATTGGGGCTTCTTCTCAGTGTCTCTGACATAGGGTTTCACTGTCCCGGGAAAGTCTCTGCTAACACCGTGCAGAGCGCTGTGCCCAATATACAGAAACGTCTTGCGGTATCTCCTACAGGGAAAGTGCCAGGAGGGAATTGCGGAGCTTGTTCTCAGTGTCTCTGAGAATTGCTCTGATTATCTGTGTGACCTCTTTGCGAAGACTCTCCAGAGAGCCGTCCTCAAAACAAACACACATCTTGACATATCTCCCACATTGATCGCAGTGTCTCCAGAAACGGCATTCAAGGAGCCAGGACCTTTTCTCCCTACACTGTCCATTGAGTTGTCCTCAAAACCAATATACATCCTGCTATATCTCCCACATGGAAAGTGCCAGGAGGGAGAAGTGGGGATTATGTTTAGACTTTCTCGGAACTGCTTCAAATCAACTAGATATCTTTGTGCTGTAAATCTCCCAACAGCCAAATGCAAAAGCAGCAAACATCTCGCTGTATGTCCCACATCCAAAGTGCCAAGAGAGAGCTTGCTCTCCCTGTCTTTGAGTACTGTTTTCACTGTCCCGGTTACCTCTTTGCTAACATTCTCTTCAGAGCCGCAGTGAAACCAGGAACCACGTGGAGAAGGCACCCACACTGAAAGTGCCTGGAGGGAACATTGGGGCTTCTTCTCAGTGTCTCTGACATAGGGTTTCACTGTCCCGGGAAAGTCTCTGCTAACACCGTGTAGAGCGCTGTGCCCAATATACAGAAACGTCTTGCGGTATCTCCTACAGGGAAAGTGCCAGGAGGAATTGTGGAGCTTGGTCTCAGTGTCTCTGAGAATTGCTCTGATTATCTGTGTGACCTCTTTGCTAAGACTCTCCAGAGAGCCGTCCTCAAAACCAACACACATCTTGACATATCTTTCGTATTGATCGCAGTGTCTCCAGGAACGGCATCCAAGGAGCCAGGAATTTTTCTGCCCACACTCTTCGGGGACAGTTCCTTAAAACCAATATACATCCTGCTATATCTCCCACATGGAAAGTGCCAGGAGGGAGAAGTGGGGATTATGTTTAGACTTTCTCAGAACTGCTTCAAATCAACTAGATATCTTTGTGCTGTAAATCTCCCAACAGCCAAACGCAAAAGCAGCAAACATCTCGCTGTATGTCCCACATCCAAAGTGCCAAGAGAGTAATGTAGAGCTTGCTCTCCCTGTCTTTGAGTACTGTTTTCACTGTCCCGGTTACCTCTTTGCTAACATTCTCTTCAGAGCTGCAGTGAAACCAGGAACCACGTGGAGAAGGCACGAACACTAAAAGTGCCTGGAAGGAACGTTGGGGCTTCTTCTCAGTGTCTCTGACATAGGGTTTCACTGTCCCGGGAAAGTCTCTGCTAACACCGTGCAGAGCGCTGTGCCCAATATACAGAAACGTCTTGCTGTATCTCCTACAGGGAAAGTGCCAGGAGGGAATTGCGGAGCTTGTTCTCAGTGTCTCTGAGAATTGCTCTGATTATCCGTGTGACCTCTTTGCTAAGACTCTCCAGAGAGCCGTCCTCAAAACAAACACACATCTTGACATATCTCCCACATTGATCGCAGTGTCTCCAGAAACGGCATTCAAGGAGCCAGGACCTTTTCTCCCTACACTGTCCATTGAGTTGTCCTCAAAACCAATATACATCCTGCTATATCTCCCACATGGAAAGTGCCAGGAGGGAGAAGTGGGGATTATGTTTAGACTTTCTCGGAACTGCTTCAAATCAACTAGATATCTTTGTGCTGTAAATCTCCCAACAGCCAAACGCAAAAGCAGCAAACATCTCGCTGTATGTCCCACATCCAAAGTGCCAAGAGAGAGCTTGCTCTCCCTGTCTTTGAGTACTGTTTTCACTGTCCCGGTTACCTCTTTGCTAACATTCTCTTCAGAGCTGCAGTGAAACCAGGAACCATGTGGATAAGGCACCCACACTGGAAATGCCTGGAGGGAACATTGGGGCTTCTTCTCACTGTCGCTGACATAGGGTTTCACTGTCCCAAGAAAGTCTCTGCTAACACCCTGCAGAGCGCTGTGCCCAATATACAGAAACATCTTGCGGTATCTCCTACAGGGAAAGTGCCAGGAGGAATTGTGGAGCTTGGTCTCAGTGTCTCTGAGAATTGCTCTGATTATCTGTGTGACCTCTTTGCTAAGACTCTCCAGAGAGACGTCCTCAAAACCAACACACATCTTGACATATCTTTCGTATTGATCGCAGTGTCTCAGGAACGGCATCCAAGGAGCCAGGAATTTTTCTGCCCACACTCTTCGGGGACAGTTCCTTAAAACCAATATACATCCTGCTATATCTCCCACATGGAAAATGCCAGGAGGGAGAAGTGGGGATTATGTTTAGACTTTCTCAGAACTGCTTCAAATCAACTAGATATCTTTGTGCTGTAAATCTCCCAACATCCAAACGCAAAAGCAGCAAACATCTCGCTGTATGTCCCACATCCAAAGTGCCAAGAGAGTAATGTAGAGCTTGCTCTCCCTGTCTTTGAGTACTGTTTTCACTGTCCCGGTTACCTCTTTGCTAACATTCTCTTCAGAGCTGCAGTGAAACCAGGAACCACGTGGAGAAGGCACCCACACTGAAAGTGCCTGGAGGGAACATTGGGGCTTCTTCTCAGTGTCTCTGACATAGGGTTTCACTGTCCCGGGAAAGTCTCTGCTAACACCGTGCAGAGCGCTGTGCCCAATATACAGAAACGTCTTGCGGTATCTCCTACAGGGAAAGTGCCAGGAGGGAATTGCGGAGCTTGTTCTCAGTGTCTCTGAGAATTGCTCTGATTATCCGTGTGACCTCTTTGCTAAGACTCTCCAGAGAGCCGTCCTCAAAACAAACACACATCTTGACATATCTCCCACATTGATCGCAGTGTCTCCAGAAACGGCATTCAAGGAGCCAGGACCTTTTCTCCCTACACTGTCCATTGAGTTGTCCTCAAAACCAATATACATCCTGCTATATCTCCCACATGGAAAGTGCCAGGAGGGAGAAGTGGGGATTATGTTTAGACTTTCTCGGAACTGCTTCAAATCAACTAGATATCTTTGTGCTGTAAATCTCCCAACAGCCAAACGCAAAAGCAGCAAACATCTCGCTGTATGTCCCACATCCAAAGTGCCAAGAGAGAGCTTGCTCTCCCTGTCTTTGAGTACTGTTTTCACTGTCCCGGTTACCTCTTTGCTAACATTCTCTTCAGAGCTGCAGTGAAACCAGGAACCACGTGGAGAAGGCACCCACACTGAAAGTGCCTGGAGGGAACATTGGGGCTTCTTCTCAGTGTCTCTGACATAGGGTTTCACTGTCCCGGGAAAGTCTCTGCTAACACCGTGCAGAGCGCTGTGCCCAATATACAGAAATGTCTTGCCGTATCTCCTACAGGGAAAGTGCCAGGAGGGAATTGCGGAGCTTGTTCTCAGTGTCTCTGAGAATTGCTCTGATTATCCCTGTGACCTCTTTGCTAAGACTCTCCAGAGAGCCGTCCTCAAAACAAACACACATCTTGACATATCTCCCACATTGATCGCAGTGTCTCCAGAAACGGCATTCAAGGAGCCAGGAGGTTTTCTCCCTACACTGTCCATTGAGTTGTCCTCAAAACCAATATACATCCTGCTATATCTCCCACATGGAAAGTGCCAGGAGGGAGAAGTGGGGATTATGTTTAGACTTTCTCGGAACTGCTTCAAATCAACTAGATATCTTTGTGCTGTAAATCTCCCAACAGCCAAACGCAAAAGCAGCAAACATCTCGCTGTATGTCCCACATCCAAAGTGCCAAGAGAGAGCTTGCTCTCCCTGTCTTTGAGTACTGTTTTCACTGTCCCGGTTACCTCTTGGCTAACATTCTCTTCAGAGCCGCAGTGAAACCAGGAACCACGTGGAGAAGGCACCCACACTGAAAGTGCCTGGAGGGAACATTGGGGCTTCTTCTCAGTGTCTCTGACATAGGGTTTCACTGTCCCGGGAAAGTCTCTGCTAACACCATGCAGAGCGCTGTGCCCAATATACAGAAACGTCTTGCGGTATCTCCTACAGGGAAAGTGCCAGGAGGGAATTGCGGAGCTTGTTCTCAGTGTCTCTGAGAATTGCTCTGATTATCTGTGTGACCTCTTTGCTAAGACTCTCCAGAGAGCCGTCCTCAAAACCAACACACATCTTGACATATCTCCCACATTGATCGCAGTGTCTCCAGAAACGGCATTCAAGGAGCCAGGACCTTTTCTCCCTACACTGTCCATTGAGTTGTCCTCAAAACCAATATACATCCTGCTATATCTCCCACATGGAAAGTGCCAGGAGGGAGAAGTGGGGATTATGTTTAGACTTTCTCGGAACTGCTTCAAATCAACTAGATATCTTTGTGCTGTAAATCTCCCAACAGCCAAACGCAAAAGCAGCAAACATCTCGCTGTATGTCCCACATCCAAAGTGCCAAGAGAGAGCTTGCTCTCCCTGTCTTTGAGTACTGTTTTCACTGTCCCGGTTACCTCTTTGCTAACATTCTCTTCAGAGCCGCAGTGAAACCAGGAACCACGTGGAGAAAGCACCCACACTGAAAGTGCCTGGAGGGAACATTGGGGCTTCTTCTCAGTGTCTCTGACATAGGGTTTCACTGTCCCGGGAAAGTCTCTGCTAACACCGTGCAGAGCGCTGTGCCCAATATACAGAAACGTCTTGCGGTATCTCCTACAGGGAAAGTGCCAGGAGGGAATTGCGGAGCTTGTTCTCAGTGTCTCTGAGAATTGCTCTGATTATCTGTGTGACCTCTTTGCTAAGACTCTCCAGAGAGCCGTCCTCAAAACAAACACACATCTTGACATATCTCCCACATTGATCGCAGTGTCTCCAGAAACGGCATTCAAGGAGCCAGGACCTTTTCTCCCTACACTGTCCATTGAGTTGTCCTCAAAACCAATATACATCCTGCTATATCTCCCACATGGAAAGTGCCAGGAGGGAGAAGTGGGGATTATGTTTAGACTTTCTCGGAACTGCTTCAAATCAACTAGATATCTTTGTGCTGTAAATCTCCCAACAGCCAAACGCAAAAGCAGCAAACATCTCGCTGTATGTCCCACATCCAAAGTGCCAAGAGAGAGCTTGCTCTCCCTGTCTTTGAGTACTGTTTTCACTGTCCCGGTTACCTCTTTGCTAACATTCTCTTCAGAGCCGCAGTGAAACCAGGAACCACGTGGAGAAGGCACCCACACTGAAAGTGCCTGGAGGGAACATTGGGGCTTCTTCTCAGTGTCTCTGACATAGGGTTTCACTGTCCCGGGGAAGTCTCTGCTAACACCGTGCAGAGCGCTGTGCCCAATATACAGAAACGTCTTGCGGTATCTCCTACAGGGAAAGTGCCAGGAGGGAATTGCGGAGCTTGTTCTCAGTGTCTCTGAGAATTGCTCTGATTATCCGTGTGACCTCTTTGCTAAGACTCTCCAGAGAGCCGTCCTCAAAACAAACACACATCTTGACATATCTCCCACATTGATCGCAGTGTCTCCAGAAACGGCATTCAAGGAGCCAGGAGGTTTTCTCCCTACACTGTCCATTGAGTTGTCCTCAAAACCAATATACATCCTGCTATATCTCCCACATGGAAAGTGCCAGGAGGGAGAAGTGGGGATTATGTTTAGACTTTCTCGGAACTGCTTCAAATCAACTAGATATCTTTGTGCTGTAAATCTCCCAACAGCCAAACGCAAAAGCAGCAAACATCTCGCTGTATGTCCCACATCCAAAGTGCCAAGAGAGAGCTTGCTCTCCCTGTCTTTGAGTACTGTTTTCACTGTCCCGGTTACCTCTTTGCTAACATTCTCTTCAGAGCCGCAGTGAAACCAGGAACCACGTGGAGAAGGCACCCACACTGAAAGTGCCTGGAGGGAACATTGGGGCTTCTTCTCAGTGTCTCTGACATAGGGTTTCACTGTCCCGGGAAAGTCTCTGCTAACACCGTGCAGAGCGCTGTGCCCAATATACAGAAACGTCTTGCGGTATCTCCTACAGGGAAAGTGCCAGGAGGGAATTGCGGAGCTTGTTCTCAGTGTCTCTGAGAATTGCTCTGATTATCCCTGTGACCTCTTTGCTAAGACTCTCCAGAGAGCCGTCCTCAAAACAAACACACATCTTGACATATCTCCCACATTGATCGCAGTGTCTCCAGAAACGGCATTCAAGGAGCCAGGACCTTTTCTCCCTACACTGTCCATTGAGTTGTCCTCAAAACCAATATACATCCTGCTATATCTCCCACATGGAAAGTGCCAGGAGGGAGAAGTGGGGATTATGTTTAGACTTTCTCGGAACTGCTTCAAATCAACTAGATATCTTTGTGCTGTAAATCTCCCAACAGCCAAACGCAAAAGCAGCAAACATCTCGCTGTATGTCCCACATCCAAAGTGCCAAGAGAGAGCTTGCTCTCCCTGTCTTTGAGTACTGTTTTCACTGTCCCGGTTACCTCTTTGCTAACATTCTCTTCAGAGCTGCAGTGAAACCAGGAACCATGTGGATAAGGCACCCACACTGGAAATGCCTGGAGGGAACATTGGGGCTTCTTCTCACTGTCGCTGACATAGGGTTTCACTGTCCCAAGAAAGTCTCTGCTAACACCCTGCAGAGCGCTGTGCCCAATATACAGAAACATCTTGCGGTATCTCCTACAGGGAAAGTGCCAGGAGGAATTGTGGAGCTTGGTCTCAGTGTCTCTGAGAATTGCTCTGATTATCTGTGTGACCTCTTTGCTAAGACGCTCCAGAGAGACGTCCTCAAAACCAACACACATCTTGACATATCTTTCGTATTGATCGCAGTGTCTCCAGGAACGGCATCCAAGGAGCCAGGAATTTTTCTGCCCACACTCTTCGGGGACAGTTCCTTAAAACCAATATACATCCTGCTATATCTCCCACATGGAAAATGCCAGGAGGGAGAAGTGGGGATTATGTTTAGACTTTCTCAGAACTGCTTCAAATCAACTAGATATCTTTGTGCTGTAAATCTCCCAACAGCCAAACGCAAAAGCAGCAAACATCTCGCTGTATGTCCCACATCCAAAGTGCCAAGAGAGTAATGTAGAGCTTGCTCTCCCTGTCTTTGAGTACTGTTTTCACTGTCCCGGTTACCTCTTTGCTAACATTCTCTTCAGAGCTGCAGTGAAACCAGGAACCACGTGGAGAAGGCACGAACACTAAAAGTGCCTGGAAGGAACGTTGGGGCTTCTTCTCAGTGTCTCTGACATAGGGTTTCACTGTCCCGGGAAAGTCTCTGCTAACACCGTGCAGAGCGCTGTGCCCAATATACAGAAACGTCTTGCTGTATCTCCTACAGGGAAAGTGCCAGGAGGGAATTGCGGAGCTTGTTCTCAGTGTCTCTGAGAATTGCTCTGATTATCCGTGTGACCTCTTTGCTAAGACTCTCCAGAGAGCCGTCCTCAAAACAAACACACATCTTGACATATCTCCCACATTGATCGCAGTGTCTCCAGAAACGGCATTCAAGGAGCCAGGACCTTTTCTCCCTACACTGTCCATTGAGTTGTCCTCAAAACCAATATACATCCTGCTATATCTCCCACATGGAAAGTGCCAGGAGGGAGAAGTGGGGATTATGTTTAGACTTTCTCGGAACTGCTTCAAATCAACTAGATATCTTTGTGCTGTAAATCTCCCAACAGCCAAACGCAAAAGCAGCAAACATCTCGCTGTATGTCCCACATCCAAAGTGCCAAGAGAGAGCTTGCTCTCCCTGTCTTTGAGTACTGTTTTCACTGTCCCGGTTACCTCTTTGCTAACATTCTCTTCAGAGCTGCAGTGAAACCAGGAACCACGTGGAGAAGGCACCCACACTGAAAGTGCCTGGAGGGAACATTGGGGCTTCTTCTCAGTGTCTCTGACATAGGGTTTCACTGTCCCGGGAAAGTCTCTGCTAACACCGTGCAGAGCGCTGTGCCCAATATACAGAAACGTCTTGCCGTATCTCCTACAGGGAAAGTGCCAGGAGGGAATTGCGGAGCTTGTTCTCAGTGTCTCTGAGAATTGCTCTGATTATCCCTGTGACCTCTTTGCTAAGACTCTCCAGAGAGCCGTCCTCAAAACCAACACACATCTTGACATATCTCCCACATTGATCGCAGTGTCTCCAGAAACGGCATTCAAGGAGCCAGGAGGTTTTCTCCCTACACTGTCCATTGAGTTGTCCTCAAAACCAATATACATCCTGCTATATCTCCCACATGGAAAGTGCCAGGAGGGAGAAGTGGGGATTATGTTTAGACTTTCTCGGAACTGCTTCAAATCAACTAGATATCTTTGTGCTGTAAATCTCCCAACAGCCAAACGCAAAAGCAGCAAACATCTCGCTGTATGTCCCACATCCAAAGTGCCAAGAGAGAGCTTGCTCTCCCTGTCTTTGAGTACTGTTTTCACTGTCCCGGTTACCTCTTGGCTAACATTCTCTTCAGAGCCGCAGTGAAACCAGGAACCACGTGGAGAAGGCACCCACACTGAAAGTGCCTGGAGGGAACATTGGGGCTTCTTCTCAGTGTCTCTGACATAGGGTTTCACTGTCCCGGGAAAGTCTCTGCTAACACCGTGCAGAGCGCTGTGCCCAATATACAGAAACGTCTTGCGGTATCTCCTACAGGGAAAGTGCCAGGAGGGAATTGCGGAGCTTGTTCTCAGTGTCTCTGAGAATTGCTCTGATTATCTGTGTGACCTCTTTGCTAAGACTCTCCAGAGAGCCGTCCTCAAAACAAACACACATCTTGACATATCTCCCACATTGATCGCAGTGTCTCCAGAAACGGCATTCAAGGAGCCAGGACCTTTTCTCCCTACACTGTCCATTGAGTTGTCCTCAAAACCAATATACATCCTGCTATATCTCCCACATGGAAAGTGCCAGGAGGGAGAAGTGGGGATTATGTTTAGACTTTCTCGGAACTGCTTCAAATCAACTAGATATCTTTGTGCTGTAAATCTCCCAACAGCCAAACGCAAAAGCAGCAAACATCTCGCTGTATGTCCCACATCCAAAGTGCCAAGAGAGAGCTTGCTCTCCCTGTCTTTGAGTACTGTTTTCACTGTCCCGGTTACCTCTTTGCTAACATTCTCTTCAGAGCTGCAGTGAAACCAGGAACCACGTGGAGAAAGCACCCACACTGAAAGTGCCTGGAGGGAACATTGGGGCTTCTTCTCAGTGTCTCTGACATAGGGTTTCACTGTCCCGGGAAAGTCTCTGCTAACACCGTGCAGAGCGCTGTGCCCAATATACAGAAACGTCTTGCGGTATCTCCTACAGGGAAAGTGCCAGGAGGGAATTGCGGAGCTTGTTCTCAGTGTCTCTGAGAATTGCTCTGATTATCTGTGTGACCTCTTTGCTAAGACTCTCCAGAGAGCCGTCCTCAAAACAAACACACATCTTGACATATCTCCCACATTGATCGCAGTGTCTCCAGAAACGGCATTCAAGGAGCCAGGACCTTTTCTCCCTACACTGTCCATTGAGTTGTCCTCAAAACCAATATACATCCTGCTATATCTCCCACATGGAAAGTGCCAGGAGGGAGAAGTGGGGATTATGTTTAGACTTTCTCGGAACTGCTTCAAATCAACTAGATATCTTTGTGCTGTAAATCTCCCAACAGCCAAACGCAAAAGCAGCAAACATCTCGCTGTATGTCCCACATCCAAAGTGCCAAGAGAGAGCTTGCTCTCCCTGTCTTTGAGTACTGTTTTCACTGTCCCGGTTACCTCTTTGCTAACATTCTCTTCAGAGCCGCAGTGAAACCAGGAACCACGTGGAGAAGGCACCCACACTGAAAGTGCCTGGAGGGAACATTGGGGCTTCTTCTCAGTGTCTCTGACATAGGGTTTCACTGTCCCGGGGAAGTCTCTGCTAACACCGTGCAGAGCGCTGTGCCCAATATACAGAAACGTCTTGCGGTATCTCCTACAGGGAAAGTGCCAGGAGGGAATTGCGGAGCTTGTTCTCAGTGTCTCTGAGAATTGCTCTGATTATCCGTGTGACCTCTTTGCTAAGACTCTCCAGAGAGCCGTCCTCAAAACAAACACACATCTTGACATATCTCCCACATTGATCGCAGTGTCTCCAGAAACGGCATTCAAGGAGCCAGGAGGTTTTCTCCCTACACTGTCCATTGAGTTGTCCTCAAAACCAATATACATCCTGCTATATCTCCCACATGGAAAGTGCCAGGAGGGAGAAGTGGGGATTATGTTTAGACTTTCTCGGAACTGCTTCAAATCAACTAGATATCTTTGTGCTGTAAATCTCCCAACAGCCAAACGCAAAAGCAGCAAACATCTCGCTGTATGTCCCACATCCAAAGTGCCAAGAGAGAGCTTGCTCTCCCTGTCTTTGAGTACTGTTTTCACTGTCCCGGTTACCTCTTTGCTAACATTCTCTTCAGAGCCGCAGTGAAACCAGGAACCACGTGGAGAAGGCACCCACACTGAAAGTGCCTGGAGGGAACATTGGGGCTTCTTCTCAGTGTCTCTGACATAGGGTTTCACTGTCCCGGGAAAGTCTCTGCTAACACCGTGCAGAGCGCTGTGCCCAATATACAGAAACGTCTTGCGGTATCTCCTACAGGGAAAGTGCCAGGAGGGAATTGCGGAGCTTGTTCTCAGTGTCTCTGAGAATTGCTCCGATTATCCGTGTGACCTCTTTGCTAAGACTCTCCAGAGAGCCGTCCTCAAAACAAACACACATCTTGACATATCTCCCACATTGATCGCAGTGTCTCCAGAAACGGCATTCAAGGAGCCAGGACCTTTTCTCCCTACACTGTCCATTGAGTTGTCCTCAAAACCAATCTACATCCTGCTATATCTCCCACATGGAAAGTGCCAGGAGGGAGAAGTGGGGATTATGTTTAGACTTTCTCGGAACTGCTTCAAATCAACTAGATATCTTTGTGCTGTAAATCTCCCAACAGCCAAACGCAAAAGCAGCAAACATCTCGCTGTATGTCCCACATCCAAAGTGCCAAGAGAGAGCTTGCTCTCCCTGTCTTTGAGTACTGTTTTCACTGTCCCGGTTACCTCTTTGCTAACATTCTCTTCAGAGCTGCAGTGAAACCAGGAACCATGTGGATAAGGCACCCACACTGGAAATGCCTGGAGGGAACATTGGGGCTTCTTCTCACTGTCGCTGACATAGGGTTTCACTGTCCCAAGAAAGTCTCTGCTAACACCCTGCAGAGCGCTGTGCCCAATATACAGAAACATCTTGCGGTATCTCCTACAGCGAAAGTGCCTGGAGGGAATTGCGGAGCTTGTTCTCAGTGTCTCTGAGAATTGCTCTGATTATCTGTGTGACCTCTTTGCTAAGACTCTCCAGAGAGCCGTCCTCAAAACCAACACACATCTTGACATATCTCCCACATTGATCGCAGTGTCTCCAGAAACGGCATTCAAGGAGCCAGGACCTTTTCTCCCTACACTGTCCATTGAGTTGTCCTCAAAACCAATATACATCCTGCTATATCTCCCACATGGAAAGTGCCAGGAGGGAGAAGTGGGGATTATGTTTAGACTTTCTCGGAACTGCTTCAAATCAACTAGATATCTTTGTGCTGTAAATCTCCCAACAGCCAAACGCAAAAGCAGCAAACATCTCGCTGTATGTCCCACATCCAAAGTGCCAAGAGAGAGCTTGCTCTCCCTGTCTTTGAGTACTGTTTTCACTGTCCCGGTTACCTCTTTGCTAACATTCTCTTCAGAGCTGCAGTGAAACCAGGAACCACGTGGAGAAGGCACCCACACTGAAAGTGCCTGGAGGGAACATTGGGGCTTCTTCTCAGTGTCTCTGACATAGGGTTTCACTGTCCCGGGAAAGTCTCTGCTAACACCGTGCAGAGCGCTGTGCCCAATATACAGAAACGTCTTGCGGTATCTCCTACAGGGAAAGTGCCAGGAGGGAATTGCGGAGCTTGTTCTCAGTGTCTCTGAGAATTGCTCTGATTATCTGTGTGACCTCTTTGCTAAGACTCTCCAGAGAGCCGTCCTCAAAACCAACACACATCTTGACATATCTCCCACATTGATCGCAGTGTCTCCAGAAACGGCATTCAAGGAGCCAGGACCTTTTCTCCCTACACTGTCCATTGAGTTGTCCTCAAAACCAATATACATCCTGCTATATCTCCCACATGGAAAGTGCCAGGAGGAGAAGTGGGGATTATGTTTAGACTTTCTCGGAACTGCTTCAAATCAACTAGATATCTTTGTGCTGTAAATCTCCCAACAGCCAAACGCAAAAGCAGCAAACATCTCGCTGTATGTCCCACATCCAAAGTGCCAAGAGAGAGCTTGCTCTCCCTGTCTTTGAGTACTGTTTTCACTGTCCCGGTTACCTCTTGGCTAACATTCTCTTCAGAGCCGCAGTGAAACCAGGAACCACGTGGAGAAAGCACCCACACTGAAAGTGCCTGGAGGGAACATTGGGGCTTCTTCTCAGTGTCTCTGACATAGGGTTTCACTGTCCCGGGAAAGTCTCTGCTAACACCGTGCAGAGCGCTGTGCCCAATATACAGAAACGTCTTGCGGTATCTCCTACAGGGAAAGTGCCAGGAGGGAATTGCGGAGCTTGTTCTCAGTGTCTCTGAGAATTGCTCTGATTATCCGTGTGACCTCTTTGCTAAGACTCTCCAGAGAGCCGTCCTCAAAACAAACACACATCTTGACATATCTCCCACATTGATCGCAGTGTCTCCAGAAACGGCATTCAAGGAGCCAGGACCTTTTCTCCCTACACTGTCCATTGAGTTGTCCTCAAAACCAATATACATCCTGCTATATCTCCCACATGGAAAGTGCCAGGAGGGAGAAGTGGGGATTATGTTTAGACTTTCTCGGAACTGCTTCAAATCAACTAGATATCTTTGTGCTGTAAATCTCCCAACAGCCAAACGCAAAAGCAGCAAACATCTCGCTGTATGTCCCACATCCAAAGTGCCAAGAGAGAGCTTGCTCTCCCTGTCTTTGAGTACTGTTTTCACTGTCCCGGTTACCTCTTTGCTAACATTCTCTTCAGAGCCGCAGTGAAACCAGGAACCACGTGGAGAAGGCACCCACACTGAAAGTGCCTGGAGGGAACATTGGGGCTTCTTCTCAGTGTCTCTGACATAGGGTTTCACTGTCCCGGGGAAGTCTCTGCTAACACCGTGCAGAGCGCTGTGCCCAATATACAGAAACGTCTTGCGGTATCTCCTACAGGGAAAGTGCCAGGAGGGAATTGCGGAGCTTGTTCTCAGTGTCTCTGAGAATTGCTCTGATTATCCGTGTGACCTCTTTGCTAAGACTCTCCAGAGAGCCGTCCTCAAAACAAACACACATCTTGACATATCTCCCACATTGATCGCAGTGTCTCCAGAAACGGCATTCAAGGAGCCAGGAGGTTTTCTCCCTACACTGTCCATTGAGTTGTCCTCAAAACCAATATACATCCTGCTATATCTCCCACATGGAAAGTGCCAGGAGGGAGAAGTGGGGATTATGTTTAGACTTTCTCGGAACTGCTTCAAATCAACTAGATATCTTTGTGCTGTAAATCTCCCAACAGCCAAACGCAAAAGCAGCAAACATCTCGCTGTATGTCCCACATCCAAAGTGCCAAGAGAGAGCTTGCTCTCCCTGTCTTTGAGTACTGTTTTCACTGTCCCGGTTACCTCTTTGCTAACATTCTCTTCAGAGCCGCAGTGAAACCAGGAACCACGTGGAGAAGGCACCCACACTGAAAGTGCCTGGAGGGAACATTGGGGCTTCTTCTCAGTGTCTCTGACATAGGGTTTCACTGTCCCGGGAAAGTCTCTGCTAACACCGTGCAGAGCGCTGTGCCCAATATACAGAAACGTCTTGCGGTATCTCCTACAGGGAAAGTGCCAGGAGGGAATTGCGGAGCTTGTTCTCAGTGTCTCTGAGAATTGCTCTGATTATCTGTGTGACCTCTTTGCTAAGACTCTCCAGAGAGCCGTCCTCAAAACAAACACACATCTTGACATATCTCCCACATTGATCGCAGTGTCTCCAGAAACGGCATTCAAGGAGCCAGGACCTTTTCTCCCTACACTGTCCATTGAGTTGTCCTCAAAACCAATATACATCCTGCTATATCTCCCACATGGAAAGTGCCAGGAGGGAGAAGTGGGGATTATGTTTAGACTTTCTCGGAACTGCTTCAAATCAACTAGATATCTTTGTGCTGTAAATCTCCCAACAGCCAAACGCAAAAGCAGCAAACATCTCGCTGTATGTCCCACATCCAAAGTGCCAAGAGAGAGCTTGCTCTCCCTGTCTTTGAGTACTGTTTTCACTGTCCCGGTTACCTCTTTGCTAACATTCTCTTCAGAGCTGCAGTGAAACCAGGAACCATGTGGATAAGGCACCCACACTGGAAATGCCTGGAGGGAACATTGGGGCTTCTTCTCACTGTCGCTGACATAGGGTTTCACTGTCCCAAGAAAGTCTCTGCTAACACCCTGCAGAGCGCTGTGCCCAATATACAGAAACATCTTGCGGTATCTCCTACAGCGAAAGTGCCTGGAGGGAATTGCGGAGCTTGTTCTCAGTGTCTCTGAGAATTGCTCTGATTATCTGTGTGACCTCTTTGCTAAGACTCTCCAGAGAGCCGTCCTCAAAACCAACACACATCTTGACATATCTCCCACATTGATCGCAGTGTCTCCAGAAACGGCATTCAAGGAGCCAGGACCTTTTCTCCCTACACTGTCCATTGAGTTGTCCTCAAAACCAATATACATCCTGCTATATCTCCCACATGGAAAGTGCCAGGAGGGAGAAGTGGGGATTATGTTTAGACTTTCTCGGAACTGCTTCAAATCAACTAGATATCTTTGTGCTGTAAATCTCCCAACAGCCAAACGCAAAAGCAGCAAACATCTCGCTGTATGTCCCACATCCAAAGTGCCAAGAGAGAGCTTGCTCTCCCTGTCTTTGAGTACTGTTTTCACTGTCCCGGTTACCTCTTGGCTAACATTCTCTTCAGAGCCGCAGTGAAACCAGGAACCACGTGGAGAAAGCACCCACACTGAAAGTGCCTGGAGGGAACATTGGGGCTTCTTCTCAGTGTCTCTGACATAGGGTTTCACTGTCCCGGGAAAGTCTCTGCTAACACCGTGCAGAGCGCTGTGCCCAATATACAGAAACGTCTTGCGGTATCTCCTACAGGGAAAGTGCCAGGAGGGAATTGCGGAGCTTGTTCTCAGTGTCTCTGAGAATTGCTCTGATTATCTGTGTGACCTCTTTGCTAAGACTCTCCAGAGAGCCGTCCTCAAAACAAACACACATCTTGACATATCTCCCACATTGATCGCAGTGTCTCCAGAAACGGCATTCAAGGAGCCAGGACCTTTTCTCCCTACACTGTCCATTGAGTTGTCCTCAAAACCAATATACATCCTGCTATATCTCCCACATGGAAAGTGCCAGGAGGGAGAAGTGGGGATTATGTTTAGACTTTCTCGGAACTGCTTCAAATCAACTAGATATCTTTGTGCTGTAAATCTCCCAACAGCCAAACGCAAAAGCAGCAAACATCTCGCTGTATGTCCCACATCCAAAGTGCCAAGAGAGAGCTTGCTCTCCCTGTCTTTGAGTACTGTTTTCACTGTCCCGGTTACCTCTTTGCTAACATTCTCTTCAGAGCCGCAGTGAAACCAGGAACCACGTGGAGAAGGCACCCACACTGAAAGTGCCTGGAGGGAACATTGGGGCTTCTTCTCAGTGTCTCTGACATAGGGTTTCACTGTCCCGGGGAAGTCTCTGCTAACACCGTGCAGAGCGCTGTGCCCAATATACAGAAACGTCTTGCGGTATCTCCTACAGGGAAAGTGCCAGGAGGGAATTGCGGAGCTTGTTCTCAGTGTCTCTGAGAATTGCTCTGATTATCCGTGTGACCTCTTTGCTAAGACTCTCCAGAGAGCCGTCCTCAAAACAAACACACATCTTGACATATCTCCCACATTGATCGCAGTGTCTCCAGAAACGGCATTCAAGGAGCCAGGAGGTTTTCTCCCTACACTGTCCATTGAGTTGTCCTCAAAACCAATATACATCCTGCTATATCTCCCACATGGAAAGTGCCAGGAGGGAGAAGTGGGGATTATGTTTAGACTTTCTCGGAACTGCTTCAAATCAACTAGATATCTTTGTGCTGTAAATCTCCCAACAGCCAAACGCAAAAGCAGCAAACATCTCGCTGTATGTCCCACATCCAAAGTGCCAAGAGAGAGCTTGCTCTCCCTGTCTTTGAGTACTGTTTTCACTGTCCCGGTTACCTCTTTGCTAACATTCTCTTCAGAGCCGCAGTGAAACCAGGAACCACGTGGAGAAGGCACCCACACTGAAAGTGCCTGGAGGGAACATTGGGGCTTCTTCTCAGTGTCTCTGACATAGGGTTTCACTGTCCCGGGAAAGTCTCTGCTAACACCGTGCAGAGCGCTGTGCCCAATATACAGAAACGTCTTGCGGTATCTCCTACAGGGAAAGTGCCAGGAGGGAATTGCGGAGCTTGTTCTCAGTGTCTCTGAGAATTGCTCTGATTATCTGTGTGACCTCTTTGCTAAGACTCTCCAGAGAGCCGTCCTCAAAACAAACACACATCTTGACATATCTCCCACATTGATCGCAGTGTCTCCAGAAACGGCATTCAAGGAGCCAGGACCTTTTCTCCCTACACTGTCCATTGAGTTGTCCTCAAAACCAATATACATCCTGCTATATCTCCCACATGGAAAGTGCCAGGAGGGAGAAGTGGGGATTATGTTTAGACTTTCTCGGAACTGCTTCAAATCAACTAGATATCTTTGTGCTGTAAATCTCCCAACAGCCAAACGCAAAAGCAGCAAACATCTCGCTGTATGTCCCACATCCAAAGTGCCAAGAGAGAGCTTGCTCTCCCTGTCTTTGAGTACTGTTTTCACTGTCCCGGTTACCTCTTTGCTAACATTCTCTTCAGAGCTGCAGTGAAACCAGGAACCATGTGGATAAGGCACCCACACTGGAAATGCCTGGAGGGAACATTGGGGCTTCTTCTCACTGTCGCTGACATAGGGTTTCACTGTCCCAAGAAAGTCTCTGCTAACACCCTGCAGAGCGCTGTGCCCAATATACAGAAACATCTTGCGGTATCTCCTACAGCGAAAGTGCCTGGAGGGAATTGCGGAGCTTGTTCTCAGTGTCTCTGAGAATTGCTCTGATTATCTGTGTGACCTCTTTGCTAAGACTCTCCAGAGAGCCGTCCTCAAAACCAACACACATCTTGACATATCTCCCACATTGATCGCAGTGTCTCCAGAAACGGCATTCAAGGAGCCAGGACCTTTTCTCCCTACACTGTCCATTGAGTTGTCCTCAAAACCAATATACATCCTGCTATATCTCCCACATGGAAAGTGCCAGGAGGGAGAAGTGGGGATTATGTTTAGACTTTCTCGGAACTGCTTCAAATCAACTAGATATCTTTGTGCTGTAAATCTCCCAACAGCCAAACGCAAAAGCAGCAAACATCTCGCTGTATGTCCCACATCCAAAGTGCCAAGAGAGAGCTTGCTCTCCCTGTCTTTGAGTACTGTTTTCACTGTCCCGGTTACCTCTTTGCTAACATTCTCTTCAGAGCTGCAGTGAAACCAGGAACCACATGGAGAAGGCACCCACACTGAAAGTGCCTGGAGGGAACATTGGGGCTTCTTCTCAGTGTCTCTGACATAGGGTTTCACTGTCCCGGGAAAGTCTCTGCTAACACCGTGCAGAGCGCTGTGCCCAATATACAGAAACGTCTTGCGGTATCTCCTACAGGGAAAGTGCCAGGAGGGAATTGCGGAGCTTGTTCTCAGTGTCTCTGAGAATTGCTCTGATTATCTGTGTGACCTCTTTGCTAAGACTCTCCAGAGAGCCGTCCTCAAAACAAACACACATCTTGACATATCTCCCACATTGATCGCAGTGTCTCCAGAAACGGCATTCAAGGAGCCAGGACCTTTTCTCCCTACACTGTCCATTGAGTTGTCCTCAAAACCAATATACATCCTGCTATATCTCCCACATGGAAAGTGCCAGGAGGGAGAAGTGGGGATTATGTTTAGACTTTCTCGGAACTGCTTCAAATCAACTAGATATCTTTGTGCTGTAAATCTCCCAACAGCCAAACGCAAAAGCAGCAAACATCTCGCTGTATGTCCCACATCCAAAGTGCCAAGAGAGAGCTTGCTCTCCCTGTCTTTGAGTACTGTTTTCACTGTCCCGGTTACCTCTTTGCTAACATTCTCTTCAGAGCTGCAGTGAAACCAGGAACCATGTGGATAAGGCACCCACACTGGAAATGCCTGGAGGGAACATTGGGGCTTCTTCTCACTGTCGCTGACATAGGGTTTCACTGTCCCGGGAAAGTCTCTGCTAACACCCTGCAGAGCGCTGTGCCCAATATACAGAAACATCTTGCGGTATCTCCTACAGGGAAAGTGCCAGGAGGGAATTGCGGAGCTTGTTCTCAGTGTCTCTGAGAATTGCTCTGATTATCTGTGTGACCTCTTTGCTAAGACTCTCCAGAGAGCCGTCCTCAAAACAAACACACATCTTGACATATCTCCCACATTGATCGCAGTGTCTCCAGAAACGGCATTCAAGGAGCCAGGACCTTTTCTCCCTACACTGTCCATTGAGTTGTCCTCAAAACCAATATACATCCTGCTATATCTCCCACATGGAAAGTGCCAGGAGGAGAAGTGGGGATTATGTTTAGACTTTCTCGGAACTGCTTCAAATCAACTAGATATCTTTGTGCTGTAAATCTCCCAACAGCCAAACGCAAAAGCAGCAAACATCTCGCTGTATGTCCCACATCCAAAGTGCCAAGAGAGAGCTTGCTCTCCCTGTCTTTGAGTACTGTTTTCACTGTCCCGGTTACCTCTTGGCTAACATTCTCTTCAGAGCCGCAGTGAAACCAGGAACCACGTGGAGAAAGCACCCACACTGAAAGTGCCTGGAGGGAACATTGGGGCTTCTTCTCAGTGTCTCTGACATAGGGTTTCACTGTCCCGGGAAAGTCTCTGCTAACACCGTGCAGAGCGCTGTGCCCAATATACAGAAACGTCTTGCGGTATCTCCTACAGCGAAAGTGCCTGGAGGGAATTGCGGAGCTTGTTCTCAGTGTCTCTGAGAATTGCTCTGATTATCTGTGTGACCTCTTTGCTAAGACTCTCCAGAGAGCCGTCCTCAAAACAAACACACATCTTGACATATCTCCCACATTGATCGCAGTGTCTCCAGAAACGGCATTCAAGGAGCCAGGACCTTTTCTCCCTACACTGTCCATTGAGTTGTCCTCAAAACCAATATACATCCTGCTATATCTCCCACATGGAAAGTGCCAGGAGGGAGAAGTGGGGATTATGTTTAGACTTTCTTGGAACTGCTTCAAATCAACTAGATATCTTTGTGCTGTAAATCTCCCAACAGCCAAACGCAAAAGCAGCAAACATCTCGCTGTATGTCCCACATCCAAAGTGCCAAGAGAGAGCTTGCTCTCCCTGTCTTTGAGTACTGTTTTCACTGTCCCGGTTACCTCTTTGCTAGCATTCTCTTCAGAGCCGCAGTGAAACCAGGAACCATGTGGAGAAGGCACCCACACTGAAAGTGCCTGGAGGGAACATTGGGGCTTCTTCTCAGTGTCTCTGACATAGGGTTTCACTGTCCCGGGAAAGTCTCTGCTAACACCGTGCAGAGCGCTGTGCCCAATATACAGAAACGTCTTGCGGTATCTCCTACAGGGAAAGTGCCAGGAGGGAATTGCGGAGCTTGTTCTCAGTGTCTCTGAGAATTGCTCTGATTATCTGTGTGACCTCTTTGCGAAGACTCTCCAGAGAGCCGTCCTCAAAACAAACACACATCTTGACATATCTCCCACATTGATCGCAGTGTCTCCAGAAACGGCATTCAAGGAGCCAGGAGGTTTTCTCCCTACACTGTCCATTGAGTTGTCCTCAAAACCAATATACATCCTGCTATATCTCCCACATGGAAAGTGCCAGGAGGGAGAAGTGGGGATTATGTTTAGACTTTCTCGGAACTGCTTCAAATCAACTAGATATCTTTGTGCTGTAAATCTCCCAACAGCCAAATGCAAAAGCAGCAAACATCTCGCTGTATGTCCCACATCCAAAGTGCCAAGAGAGAGCTTGCTCTCCCTGTCTTTGAGTACTGTTTTCACTGTCCCGGTTACCTCTTTGCTAACATTCTCTTCAGAGCCGCAGTGAAACCAGGAACCACGTGGAGAAGGCACCCACACTGAAAGTGCCTGGAGGGAACATTGGGGCTTCTTCTCAGTGTCTCTGACATAGGGTTTCACTGTCCCGGGAAAGTCTCTGCTAACACCGTGCAGAGCGCTGTGCCCAATATACAGAAACGTCTTGCGGTATCTCCTACAGGGAAAGTGCCAGGAGGGAATTGCGGAGCTTGTTCTCAGTGTCTCTGAGAATTGCTCTGATTATCTGTGTGACCTCTTTGCTAAGACTCTCCAGAGAGCCGTCCTCAAAACAAACACACATCTTGACATATCTCCCACATTGATCGCAGTGTCTCCAGAAACGGCATTCAAGGAGCCAGGAGGTTTTCTCCCTACACTGTCCATTGAGTTGTCCTCAAAACCAATATACATCCTGCTATATCTCCCACATGGAAAGTGCCAGGAGGGAGAAGTGGGGATTATGTTTAGACTTTCTCGGAACTGCTTCAAATCAACTAGATATCTTTGTGCTGTAAATCTCCCAACAGCCAAACGCAAAAGCAGCAAACATCTCGCTGTATGTCCCACATCCAAAGTGCCAAGAGAGAGCTTGCTCTCCCTGTCTTTGAGTACTGTTTTCACTGTCCCGGTTACCTCTTTGCTAACATTCTCTTCAGAGCCGCAATGAAACCAGGAACCACGTGGAGAAAGCACCCACACTGAAAGTGCCTGGAGGGAACATTGGGGCTTCTTCTCAGTGTCTCTGACATAGGGTTTCACTGTCCCGGGAAAGTCTCTGCTAACACCGTGCAGAGCGCTGTGCCCAATATACAGAAATGTCTTGCGGTATCTCCTACAGCGAAAGTGCCTGGAGGGAATTGTGGAGCTTGTTCTCAGTGTCTCTGAGAATTGCTCTGATTATCTGTGTGACCTCTTTGCTAAGACTCTCCAGAGAGCCGTCCTCAAAACAAACACACATCTTGACATATCTCCCACATTGATCGCAGTGTCTCCAGAAACGGCATTCAAGGAGCCAGGACCTTTTCTCCCTACACTGTCCATTGAGTTGTCCTCAAAACCAATATACATCCTGCTATATCTCCCACATGGAAAGTGCCAGGAGGGAGAAGTGGGGATTATGTTTAGACTTTCTCGGAACTGCTTCAAATCAACTAGATATCTTTGTGCTGTAAATCTCCCAACAGCCAAACGCAAAAGCAGCAAACATCTCGCTGTATGTCCCACATCCAAAGTGCCAAGAGAGAGCTTGCTCTCCCTGTCTTTGAGTACTGTTTTCACTGTCCCGGTTACCTCTTGGCTAACATTCTCTTCAGAGCTGCAGTGAAACCAGGAACCACGTGGAGAAAGCACCCACACTGAAAGTGCCTGGAGGGAACATTGGGGCTTCTTCTCAGTGTCTCTGACATAGGGTTTCACTGTCCCGGGAAAGTCTCTGCTAACACCGTGCAGAGCGCTGTGCCCAATATACAGAAACGTCTTGCGGTATCTCCTACAGGGAAAGTGCCAGGAGGGAATTGCGGAGCTTGTTCTCAGTGTCTCTGAGAATTGCTCTGATTATCTGTGTGACCTCTTTGCTAAGACTCTCCAGAGAGCCGTCCTCAAAACAAACACACATCTTGACATATCTCTCACATTGATCGCAGTGTCTCCAGAAACGGCATTCAAGGAGCCAGGACCTTTTCTCCCTACACTGTCCATTGAGTTGTCCTCAAAACCAATATACATCCTGCTATATCTCCCACATGGAAAGTGCCAGGAGGGAGAAGTGGGGATTATGTTTAGACTTTCTCGGAACTGCTTCAAATCAACTAGATATCTTTGTGCTGTAAATCTCCCAACAGCCAAACGCAAAAGCAGCAAACCTCTCGCTGTATGTCCCACATCCAAAGTGCCAAGAGAGAGCTTGCTCTCCCTGTCTTTGAGTACTGTTTTCACTGTCCCGGTTACCTCTTTGCTAACATTCTCTTCAGAGCCGCAGTGAAACCAGGAACCACGTGGAGAAGGCACCCACACTGAAAGTGCCTGGAGGGAACATTGGGGCTTCTTCTCAGTGTCTCTGACATAGGGTTTCACTGTCCCGGGGAAGTCTCTGCTAACACCGTGCAGAGCGCTGTGCCCAATATACAGAAACGTCTTGCGGTATCTCCTACAGGGAAAGTGCCAGGAGGGAATTGCGGAGCTTGTTCTCAGTGTCTCTGAGAATTGCTCTGATTATCCGTGTGACCTCTTTGCTAAGACTCTCCAGAGAGCCGTCCTCAAAACAAACACACATCTTGACATATCTCCCACATTGATCGCAGTGTCTCCAGAAACGGCATTCAAGGAGCCAGGACCTTTTCTCCCTACACTGTCCATTGAGTTGTCCTCAAAACCAATATACATCCTGCTATATCTCCCACATGGAAAGTGCCAGGAGGGAGAAGTGGGGATTATGTTTAGACTTTCTCGGAACTGCTTCAAATCAACTAGATATCTTTGTGCTGTAAATCTCCCAACAGCCAAACGCAAAAGCAGCAAACATCTCGCTGTATGTCCCACATCCAAAGTGCCAAGAGAGAGCTTGCTCTCCCTGTCTTTGAGTACTGTTTTCACTGTCCCGGTTACCTCTTTGCTAACATTCTCTTCAGAGCCGCAGTGAAACCAGGAACCACGTGGAGAAGGCACCCACACTGAAAGTGCCTGGAGGGAACATTGGGGCTTCTTCTCAGTGTCTCTGACATAGGGTTTCACTGTCCCGGGAAAGTCTCTGCTAACACCGTGCAGAGCGCTGTGCCCAATATACAGAAACGTCTTGCGGTATCTCCTACAGGGAAAGTGCCAGGAGGGAATTGCGGAGCTTGTTCTCAGTGTCTCTGAGAATTGCTCTGATTATCTGTGTGACCTCTTTGCTAAGACTCTCCAGAGAGCCGTCCTCAAAACAAACACACATCTTGACATATCTCCCACATTGATCGCAGTGTCTCCAGAAACGGCATTCAAGGAGCCAGGACCTTTTCTCCCTACACTGTCCATTGAGTTGTCCTCAAAACCAATATACATCCTGCTATATCTCCCACATGGAAAGTGCCAGGAGGGAGAAGTGGGGATTATGTTTAGACTTTCTCGGAACTGCTTCAAATCAACTAGATATCTTTGTGCTGTAAATCTCCCAACAGCCAAACGCAAAAGCAGCAAACATCTCGCTGTATGTCCCACATCCAAAGTGCCAAGAGAGACCTTGCTCTCCCTGTCTTTGAGTACTGTTTTCACTGTCCCGGTTACCTCTTTGCTAACATTCTCTTCAGAGCTGCAGTGAAACCAGGAACCATGTGGATAAGGCACCCACACTGGAAATGCCTGGAGGGAACATTGGGGCTTCTTCTCACTGTCGCTGACATAGGGTTTCACTGTCCCAAGAAAGTCTCTGCTAACACCCTGCAGAGCGCTGTGCCCAATATACAGAAACATCTTGCGGTATCTCCTACAGCGAAAGTGCCTGGAGGGAATTGCGGAGCTTGTTCTCAGTGTCTCTGAGAATTGCTCTGATTATCTGTGTGACCTCTTTGCTAAGACTCTCCAGAGAGCCGTCCTCAAAACCAACACACATCTTGACATATCTCCCACATTGATCGCAGTGTCTCCAGAAACGGCATTCAAGGAGCCAGGACCTTTTCTCCCTACACTGTCCATTGAGTTGTCCTCAAAACCAATATACATCCTGCTATATCTCCCACATGGAAAGTGCCAGGAGGGAGAAGTGGGGATTATGTTTAGACTTTCTCGGAACTGCTTCAAATCAACTAGATATCTTTGTGCTGTAAATCTCCCAACAGCCAAACGCAAAAGCAGCAAACATCTCGCTGTATGTCCCACATCCAAAGTGCCAAGAGAGAGCTTGCTCTCCCTGTCTTTGAGTACTGTTTTCACTGTCCCGGTTACCTCTTTGCTAACATTCTCTTCAGAGCTGCAGTGAAACCAGGAACCACATGGAGAAGGCACCCACACTGAAAGTGCCTGGAGGGAACATTGGGGCTTCTTCTCAGTGTCTCTGACATAGGGTTTCACTGTCCCGGGAAAGTCTCTGCTAACACCGTGCAGAGCGCTGTGCCCAATATACAGAAACGTCTTGCGGTATCTCCTACAGGGAAAGTGCCAGGAGGGAATTGCGGAGCTTGTTCTCAGTGTCTCTGAGAATTGCTCTGATTATCTGTGTGACCTCTTTGCTAAGACTCTCCAGAGAGCCGTCCTCAAAACAAACACACATCTTGACATATCTCCCACATTGATCGCAGTGTCTCCAGAAACGGCATTCAAGGAGCCAGGACCTTTTCTCCCTACACTGTCCATTGAGTTGTCCTCAAAACCAATCTACATCCTGCTATATCTCCCACATGGAAAGTGCCAGGAGGAGAAGTGGGGATTATGTTTAGACTTTCTCGGAACTGCTTCAAATCAACTAGATATCTTTGTGCTGTAAATCTCCCAACAGCCAAACGCAAAAGCAGCAAACATCTCGCTGTATGTCCCACATCCAAAGTGCCAAGAGAGAGCTTGCTCTCCCTGTCTTTGAGTACTGTTTTCACTGTCCCGGTTACCTCTTGGCTAACATTCTCTTCAGAGCCGCAGTGAAACCAGGAACCACGTGGAGAAAGCACCCACACTGAAAGTGCCTGGAGGGAACATTGGGGCTTCTTCTCAGTGTCTCTGACATAGGGTTTCACTGTCCCGGGAAAGTCTCTGCTAACACCGTGCAGAGCGCTGTGCCCAATATACAGAAACGTCTTGCGGTATCTCCTACAGGGAAAGTGCCTGGAGGGAATTGCGGAGCTTGTTCTCAGTGTCTCTGAGAATTGCTCTGATTATCTGTGTGACCTCTTTGCTAAGACTCTCCAGAGAGCCGTCCTCAAAACAAACACACATCTTGACATATCTCCCACATTGATCGCAGTGTCTCCAGAAACGGCATTCAAGGAGCCAGGACCTTTTCTCCCTACACTGTCCATTGAGTTGTCCTCAAAACCAATATACATCCTGCTATATCTCCCACATGGAAAGTGCCAGGAGGGAGAAGTGGGGATTATGTTTAGACTTTCTCGGAACTGCTTCAAATCAACTAGATATCTTTGTGCTGTAAATCTCCCAACAGCCAAACGCAAAAGCAGCAAACATCTCGCTGTATGTCCCACATCCAAAGTGCCAAGAGAGAGCTTGCTCTCCCTGTCTTTGAGTACTGTTTTCACTGTCCCGGTTACCTCTTTGCTAACATTCTCTTCAGAGCTGCAGTGAAACCAGGAACCACGTGGAGAAGGCACCCACACTGAAAGTGCCTGGAGGGAACATTGGGGCTTCTTCTCAGTGTCTCTGACATAGGGTTTCACTGTCCCGGGAAAGTCTCTGCTAACACCGTGCAGAGCGCTGTGCCCAATATACAGAAACGTCTTGCGGTATCTCCTACAGGGAAAGTGCCAGGAGGGAATTGCGGAGCTTGTTCTCAGTGTCTCTGAGAATTGCTCTGATTATCTGTGTGACCTCTTTGCTAAGACTCTCCAGAGAGCCGTCCTCAAAACAAACACACATCTTGACATATCTCCCACATTGATCGCAGTGTCTCCAGAAACGGCATTCAAGGAGCCAGGACCTTTTCTCCCTACACTGTCCATTGAGTTGTCCTCAAAACCAATATACATCCTGCTATATCTCCCACATGGAAAGTGCCAGGAGGAGAAGTGGGGATTATGTTTAGACTTTCTCGGAACTGCTTCAAATCAACTAGATATCTTTGTGCTGTAAATCTCCCAACAGCCAAACGCAAAAGCAGCAAACATCTCGCTGTATGTCCCACATCCAAAGTGCCAAGAGAGAGCTTGCTCTCCCTGTCTTTGAGTACTGTTTTCACTGTCCCGGTTACCTCTTGGCTAACATTCTCTTCAGAGCCGCAGTGAAACCAGGAACCACGTGGAGAAAGCACCCACACTGAAAGTGCCTGGAGGGAACATTGGGGCTTCTTCTCAGTGTCTCTGACATAGGGTTTCACTGTCCCGGGAAAGTCTCTGCTAACACCGTGCAGAGCGCTGTGCCCAATATACAGAAACGTCTTGCGGTATCTCCTACAGCGAAAGTGCCTGGAGGGAATTGCGGAGCTTGTTCTCAGTGTCTCTGAGAATTGCTCTGATTATCTGTGTGACCTCTTTGCTAAGACTCTCCAGAGAGCCGTCCTCAAAACCAACACACATCTTGACATATCTCCCACATTGATCGCAGTGTCTCCAGAAACGGCATTCAAGGAGCCAGGACCTTTTCTCCCTACACTGTCCATTGAGTTGTCCTCAAAACCAATATACATCCTGCTATATCTCCCACATGGAAAGTGCCAGGAGGGAGAAGTGGGGATTATGTTTAGACTTTCTCGGAACTGCTTCAAATCAACTAGATATCTTTGTGCTGTAAATCTCCCAACAGCCAAACGCAAAAGCAGCAAACATCTCGCTGTATGTCCCACATCCAAAGTGCCAAGAGAGAGCTTGCTCTCCCTGTCTTTGAGTACTGTTTTCACTGTCCCGGTTACCTCTTTGCTAACATTCTCTTCAGAGCTGCAGTGAAACCAGGAACCACATGGAGAAGGCACCCACACTGAAAGTGCCTGGAGGGAACATTGGGGCTTCTTCTCAGTGTCTCTGACATAGGGTTTCACTGTCCCGGGAAAGTCTCTGCTAACACCGTGCAGAGCGCTGTGCCCAATATACAGAAACGTCTTGCGGTATCTCCTACAGGGAAAGTGCCAGGAGGGAATTGCGGAGCTTGTTCTCAGTGTCTCTGAGAATTGCTCTGATTATCTGTGTGACCTCTTTGCTAAGACTCTCCAGAGAGCCGTCCTCAAAACAAACACACATCTTGACATATCTCCCACATTGATCGCAGTGTCTCCAGAAACGGCATTCAAGGAGCCAGGACCTTTTCTCCCTACACTGTCCATTGAGTTGTCCTCAAAACCAATCTACATCCTGCTATATCTCCCACATGGAAAGTGCCAGGAGGAGAAGTGGGGATTATGTTTAGACTTTCTCGGAACTGCTTCAAATCAACTAGATATCTTTGTGCTGTAAATCTCCCAACAGCCAAACGCAAAAGCAGCAAACATCTCGCTGTATGTCCCACATCCAAAGTGCCAAGAGAGAGCTTGCTCTCCCTGTCTTTGAGTACTGTTTTCACTGTCCCGGTTACCTCTTGGCTAACATTCTCTTCAGAGCCGCAGTGAAACCAGGAACCACGTGGAGAAAGCACCCACACTGAAAGTGCCTGGAGGGAACATTGGGGCTTCTTCTCAGTGTCTCTGACATAGGGTTTCACTGTCCCGGGAAAGTCTCTGCTAACACCGTGCAGAGCGCTGTGCCCAATATACAGAAACGTCTTGCGGTATCTCCTACAGGGAAAGTGCCTGGAGGGAATTGCGGAGCTTGTTCTCAGTGTCTCTGAGAATTGCTCTGATTATCTGTGTGACCTCTTTGCTAAGACTCTCCAGAGAGCCGTCCTCAAAACAAACACACATCTTGACATATCTCCCACATTGATCGCAGTGTCTCCAGAAACGGCATTCAAGGAGCCAGGACCTTTTCTCCCTACACTGTCCATTGAGTTGTCCTCAAAACCAATATACATCCTGCTATATCTCCCACATGGAAAGTGCCAGGAGGGAGAAGTGGGGATTATGTTTAGACTTTCTCGGAACTGCTTCAAATCAACTAGATATCTTTGTGCTGTAAATCTCCCAACAGCCAAACGCAAAAGCAGCAAACATCTCGCTGTATGTCCCACATCCAAAGTGCCAAGAGAGAGCTTGCTCTCCCTGTCTTTGAGTACTGTTTTCACTGTCCCGGTTACCTCTTTGCTAACATTCTCTTCAGAGCCGCAGTGAAACCAGGAACCACGTGGAGAAGGCAGCCACACTGAAAGTGCCTGGAGGGAACATTGGGGCTTCTTCTCAGTGTCTCTGACATAGGGTTTCACTGTCCCGGGAAAGTCTCTGCTAACACCGTGCAGAGCGCTGTGCCCAATATACAGAAACGTCTTGCGGTATCTCCTACAGGGAAAGTGCCAGGAGGGAATTGCGGAGCTTGTTCTCAGTGTCTCTGAGAATTGCTCTGATTATCTGTGTGACCTCTTTGCTAAGACTCTCCAGAGAGCCGTCCTCAAAACAAACACACATCTTGACATATCTCCCACATTGATCGCAGTGTCTCCAGAAACGGCATTCAAGGAGCCAGGAGGTTTTCTCCCTACACTGTCCATTGAGTTGTCCTCAAAACCAATCTACATCCTGCTATATCTCCCACATGGAAAGTGCCAGGAGGGAGAAGTGGGGATTATGTTTAGACTTTCTCGGAACTGCTTCAAATCAACTAGATATCTTTGTGCTGTAAATCTCCCAACAGCCAAACGCAAAAGCAGCAAACATCTCGCTGTATGTCCCACATCCAAAGTGCCAAGAGAGAGCTTGCTCTCCCTGTCTTTGAGTACTGTTTTCACTGTCCCGGTTACCTCTTTGCTAACATTCTCTTCAGAGCCGCAGTGAAACCAGGAACCACGTGGAGAAAGCACCCACACTGAAAGTGCCTGGAGGGAACATTGGGGCTTCTTCTCAGTGTCTCTGACATAGGGTTTCACTATCCCGGGAAAGTCTCTGCTAACACCGTGCAGAGCGCTGTGCCCAATATACAGAAACGTCTTGCGGTATCTCCTACAGGGAAAGTGCCAGGAGGGAATTGCGGAGCTTGTTCTCAGTGTCTCTGAGAATTGCTCTGATTATCTGTGTGACCTCTTTGCTAAGACGCTCCAGAGAGCCGTCCTCAAAACAAACACACATCTTGACATATCTCCCACATTGATCGCAGTGTCTCCAGAAACGGCATTCAAGGAGCCAGGAGCTTTTCTCCCTACACTGTCCATTGAGTTGTCCTCAAAACCAATATACATCCTGCTATATCTCCCACATGGAAAGTGCCAGGAGGGAGAAGTGGGGATTATGTTTAGACTTTCTCGGAACTGCTTCAAATCAACTAGATATCTTTGTGCTGTAAATCTCCCAACAGCCAAACGCAAAAGCAGCAAACATCTCGCTGTATGTCCCACATCCAAAGTGCCAAGAGAGAGCTTGCTCTCCCTGTCTTTGAGTACTGTTTTCACTGTCCCGGTTACCTCTTTGCTAACATTCTCTTCAGAGCCGCAGTGAAACCAGGAACCACGTGGAGAAGGCACCCACACTGAAAGTGCCTGGAGGGAACATTGGGGCTTCTTCTCAGTGTCTCTGACATAGGGTTTCACTGTCCCGGGAAAGTCTCTGCTAACACCGTGCAGAGCGCTGTGCCCAATATACAGAAACGTCTTGCGGTATCTCCTACAGGGAAAGTGCCAGGAGGGAATTGCGGAGCTTGTTCTCAGTGTCTCTGAGAATTGCTCTGATTATCTGTGTGACCTCTTTGCTAAGACTCTCCAGAGAGCCGTCCTCAAAACAAACACACATCTTGACATATCTCCCACATTGATCGCAGTGTCTCCAGAAACGGCATTCAAGGAGCCAGGACCTTTTCTCCCTACACTGTCCATTGAGTTGTCCTCAAAACCAATATACATCCTGCTATATCTCCCACATGGAAAGTGCCAGGAGGGAGAAGTGGGGATTATGTTTAGACTTTCTCGGAACTGCTTCAAATCAACTAGATATCTTTGTGCTGTAAATCTCCCAACAGCCAAACGCAAAAGCAGCAAACATCTCGCTGTATGTCCCACATCCAAAGTGCCAAGAGAGAGCTTGCTCTCCCTGTCTTTGAGTACTGTTTTCACTGTCCCGGTTACCTCTTTGCTAACATTCTCTTCAGAGCCGCAGTGAAACCAGGAACCACGTGGAGAAGGCAGCCACACTGAAAGTGCCTGGAGGGAACATTGGGGCTTCTTCTCAGTGTCTCTGACATAGGGTTTCACTGTCCCGGGAAAGTCTCTGCTAACACCGTGCAGAGCGCTGTGCCCAATATACAGAAACGTCTTGCGGTATCTCCTACAGGGAAAGTGCCAGGAGGGAATTGCGGAGCTTGTTCTCAGTGTCTCTGAGAATTGCTCTGATTATCTGTGTGACCTCTTTGCTAAGACGCTCCAGAGAGCCGTCCTCAAAACAAACACACATCTTGACATATCTCCCACATTGATCGCAGTGTCTCCAGAAACGGCATTCAAGGAGCCAGGACCTTTTCTCCCTACACTGTCCATTGAGTTGTCCTCAAAACCAATCTACATCCTGCTATATCTCCCACATGGAAAGTGCCAGGAGGGAGAAGTGGGGATTATGTTTAGACTTTCTCGGAACTGCTTCAAATCAACTAGATATCTTTGTGCTGTAAATCTCCCAACAGCCAAACGCAAAAGCAGCAAACATCTCGCTGTATGTCCCACATCCAAAGTGCCAAGAGAGAGCTTGCTCTCCCTGTCTTTGAGTACTGTTTTCACTGTCCCGGTTACCTCTTTGCTAACATTCTCTTCAGAGCCGCAGTGAAACCAGGAACCACGTGGAGAAAGCACCCACACTGAAAGTGCCTGGAGGGAACATTGGGGCTTCTTCTCAGTGTCTCTGACATAGGGTTTCACTGTCCCGGGAAAGTCTCTGCTAACACCGTGCAGAGCGCTGTGCCCAATATACAGAAACGTCTTGCGGTATCTCCTACAGGGAAAGTGCCAGGAGGGAATTGCGGAGCTTGTTCTCAGTGTCTCTGAGAATTGCTCTGATTATCTGTGTGACCTCTTTGCTAAGACGCTCCAGAGAGCCGTCCTCAAAACAAACACACATCTTGACATATCTCCCACATTGATCGCAGTGTCTCCAGAAACGGCATTCAAGGAGCCAGGAGCTTTTCTCCCTACACTGTCCATTGAGTTGTCCTCAAAACCAATATACATCCTGCTATATCTCCCACATGGAAAGTGCCAGGAGGGAGAAGTGGGGATTATGTTTAGACTTTCTCGGAACTGCTTCAAATCAACTAGATATCTTTGTGCTGTAAATCTCCCAACAGCCAAACGCAAAAGCAGCAAACATCTCGCTGTATGTCCCACATCCAAAGTGCCAAGAGAGAGCTTGCTCTCCCTGTCTTTGAGTACTGTTTTCACTGTCCCAGTTACCTCTTTGCTAACATTCTCTTCAGAGCCGCAGTGAAACCAGGAACCACGTGGAGAAAGCACCCACACTGAAAGTGCCTGGAGGGAACATTGGGGCTTCTTCTCAGTGTCTCTGACATAGGGTTTCACTGTCCCGGGAAGTCTCTGCTAACACCGTGCAGAGCGCTGTGCCCAATATACAGAAACGTCTTGCGGTATCTCCTACAGGGAAAGTGCCAGGAGGGAATTGCGGAGCTTGTTCTCAGTGTCTCTGAGAATTGCTCTGATTATCTGTGTGACCTCTTTGCTAAGACTCTCCAGAGAGCCGTCCTCAAAACAAACACACATCTTGACATATCTCCCACATTGATCGCAGTGTCTCCAGAAACGGCATTCAAGGAGCCAGGACCTTTTCTCCCTACACTGTCCATTGAGTTGTCCTCAAAACCAATCTACATCCTGCTATATCTCCCACATGGAAAGTGCCAGGAGGGAGAAGTGGGGATTATGTTTAGACTTTCTCGGAACTGCTTCAAATCAACTAGATATCTTTGTGCTGTAAATCTCCCAACAGCCAAACGCAAAAGCAGCAAACATCTCGCTGTATGTCCCACATCCAAAGTGCCAAGAGAGAGCTTGCTCTCCCTGTCTTTGAGTACTGTTTTCACTGTCCCGGTTACCTCTTTGCTAACATTCTCTTCAGAGCCGCAGTGAAACCAGGAACCACGTGGAGAAAGCACCCACACTGAAAGTGCCTGGAGGGAACATTGGGGCTTCTTCTCAGTGTCTCTGACATAGGGTTTCACTATCCCGGGAAAGTCTCTGCTAACACCGTGCAGAGCGCTGTGCCCAATATACAGAAACGTCTTGCGGTATCTCCTACAGGGAAAGTGCCAGGAGGGAATTGCGGAGCTTGTTCTCAGTGTCTCTGAGAATTGCTCTGATTATCTGTGTGACCTCTTTGCTAAGACGCTCCAGAGAGCCGTCCTCAAAACAAACACACATCTTGACATATCTCCCACATTGATCGCAGTGTCTCCAGAAACGGCATTCAAGGAGCCAGGAGCTTTTCTCCCTACACTGTCCATTGAGTTGTCCTCAAAACCAATATACATCCTGCTATATCTCCCACATGGAAAGTGCCAGGAGGGAGAAGTGGGGATTATGTTTAGACTTTCTCGGAACTGCTTCAAATCAACTAGATATCTTTGTGCTGTAAATCTCCCAACAGCCAAACGCAAAAGCAGCAAACATCTCGCTGTATGTCCCACATCCAAAGTGCCAAGAGAGAGCTTGCTCTCCCTGTCTTTGAGTACTGTTTTCACTGTCCCGGTTACCTCTTTGCTAACATTCTCTTCAGAGCCGCAGTGAAACCAGGAACCACGTGGAGAAGGCACCCACACTGAAAGTGCCTGGAGGGAACATTGGGGCTTCTTCTCAGTGTCTCTGACATAGGGTTTCACTGTCCCGGGAAAGTCTCTGCTAACACCGTGCAGAGCGCTGTGCCCAATATACAGAAACGTCTTGCGGTATCTCCTACAGGGAAAGTGCCAGGAGGGAATTGCGGAGCTTGTTCTCAGTGTCTCTGAGAATTGCTCTGATTATCTGTGTGACCTCTTTGCTAAGACTCTCCAGAGAGCCGTCCTCAAAACAAACACACATCTTGACATATCTCCCACATTGATCGCAGTGTCTCCAGAAACGGCATTCAAGGAGCCAGGACCTTTTCTCCCTACACTGTCCATTGAGTTGTCCTCAAAACCAATATACATCCTGCTATATCTCCCACATGGAAAGTGCCAGGAGGGAGAAGTGGGGATTATGTTTAGACTTTCTCGGAACTGCTTCAAATCAACTAGATATCTTTGTGCTGTAAATCTCCCAACAGCCAAACGCAAAAGCAGCAAACATCTCGCTGTATGTCCCACATCCAAAGTGCCAAGAGAGAGCTTGCTCTCCCTGTCTTTGAGTACTGTTTTCACTGTCCCGGTTACCTCTTTGCTAACATTCTCTTCAGAGCCGCAGTGAAACCAGGAACCACGTGGAGAAGGCAGCCACACTGAAAGTGCCTGGAGGGAACATTGGGGCTTCTTCTCAGTGTCTCTGACATAGGGTTTCACTGTCCCGGGAAAGTCTCTGCTAACACCGTGCAGAGCGCTGTGCCCAATATACAGAAACGTCTTGCGGTATCTCCTACAGGGAAAGTGCCAGGAGGGAATTGCGGAGCTTGTTCTCAGTGTCTCTGAGAATTGCTCTGATTATCTGTGTGACCTCTTTGCTAAGACGCTCCAGAGAGCCGTCCTCAAAACAAACACACATCTTGACATATCTCCCACATTGATCGCAGTGTCTCCAGAAACGGCATTCAAGGAGCCAGGACCTTTTCTCCCTACACTGTCCATTGAGTTGTCCTCAAAACCAATCTACATCCTGCTATATCTCCCACATGGAAAGTGCCAGGAGGGAGAAGTGGGGATTATGTTTAGACTTTCTCGGAACTGCTTCAAATCAACTAGATATCTTTGTGCTGTAAATCTCCCAACAGCCAAACGCAAAAGCAGCAAACAGCTCGCTGTATGTCCCACATCCAAAGTGCCAAGAGAGAGCTTGCTCTCCCTGTCTTTGAGTACTGTTTTCACTGTCCCGGTTACCTCTTTGCTAACATTCTCTTCAGAGCCGCAGTGAAACCAGGAACCACGTGGAGAAAGCACCCACACTGAAAGTGCCTGGAGGGAACATTGGGGCTTCTTCTCAGTGTCTCTGACATAGGGTTTCACTGTCCCGGGGAAGTCTCTGCTAACACCGTGCAGAGCGCTGTGCCCAATATACAGAAACGTCTTGCGGTATCTCCTACAGGGAAAGTGCCAGGAGGGAATTGCGGAGCTTGTTCTCAGTGTCTCTGAGAATTGCTCTGATTATCTGTGTGACCTCTTTGCTAAGACGCTCCAGAGAGCCGTCCTCAAAACAAACACACATCTTGACATATCTCCCACATTGATCGCAGTGTCTCCAGAAACGGCATTCAAGGAGCCAGGAGCTTTTCTCCCTACACTGTCCATTGAGTTGTCCTCAAAACCAATATACATCCTGCTATATCTCCCACATGGAAAGTGCCAGGAGGGAGAAGTGGGGATTATGTTTAGACTTTCTCGGAACTGCTTCAAATCAACTAGATATCTTTGTGCTGTAAATCTCCCAACAGCCAAACGCAAAAGCAGCAAACATCTCGCTGTATGTCCCACATCCAAAGTGCCAAGAGAGAGCTTGCTCTCCCTGTCTTTGAGTACTGTTTTCACTGTCCCAGTTACCTCTTTGCTAACATTCTCTTCAGAGCCGCAGTGAAACCAGGAACCACGTGGAGAAAGCACCCACACTGAAAGTGCCTGGAGGGAACATTGGGGCTTCTTCTCAGTGTCTCTGACATAGGGTTTCACTGTCCCGGGAAGTCTCTGCTAACACCGTGCAGAGCGCTGTGCCCAATATACAGAAACGTCTTGCGGTATCTCCTACAGGGAAAGTGCCAGGAGGGAATTGCGGAGCTTGTTCTCAGTGTCTCTGAGAATTGCTCTGATTATCTGTGTGACCTCTTTGCTAAGACTCTCCAGAGAGCCGTCCTCAAAACAAACACACATCTTGACATATCTCCCACATTGATCGCAGTGTCTCCAGAAACGGCATTCAAGGAGCCAGGACCTTTTCTCCCTACACTGTCCATTGAGTTGTCCTCAAAACCAATATACATCCTGCTATATCTCCCACATGGAAAGTGCCAGGAGGGAGAAGTGGGGATTATGTTTAGACTTTCTCGGAACTGCTTCAAATCAACTAGATATCTTTGTGCTGTAAATCTCCCAACAGCCAAACGCAAAAGCAGCAAACATCTCGCTGTATGTCCCACATCCAAAGTGCCAAGAGAGAGCTTGCTCTCCCTGTCTTTGAGTACTGTTTTCACTGTCCCGGTTACCTCTTTGCTAACATTCTCTTCAGAGCCGCAGTGAAACCAGGAACCACGTGGAGAAGGCAGCCACACTGAAAGTGCCTGGAGGGAACATTGGGGCTTCTTCTCAGTGTCTCTGACATAGGGTTTCACTGTCCCGGGAAAGTCTCTGCTAACACCGTGCAGAGCGCTGTGCCCAATATACAGAAACGTCTTGCGGTATCTCCTACAGGGAAAGTGCCAGGAGGGAATTGCGGAGCTTGTTCTCAGTGTCTCTGAGAATTGCTCTGATTATCTGTGTGACCTCTTTGCTAAGACGCTCCAGAGAGCCGTCCTCAAAACAAACACACATCTTGACATATCTCCCACATTGATCGCAGTGTCTCCAGAAACGGCTTTCAAGGAGCCAGGACCTTTTCTCCCTACACTGTCCATTGAGTTGTCCTCAAAACCAATATACATCCTGCTATATCTCCCACATGGAAAGTGCCAGGAGGGAGAAGTGGGGATTATGTTTAGACTTTCTCGGAACTGCTTCAAATCAACTAGATATCTTTGTGCTGTAAATCTCCCAACAGCCAAACGCAAAAGCAGCAAACATCTCGCTGTATGTCCCACATCCAAAGTGCCAAGAGAGAGCTTGCTCTCCCTGTCTTTGAGTACTGTTTTCACTGTCCCGGTTACCTCTTTGCTAACATTCTCTTCAGAGCTGCAGTGAAACCAGGAACCACGTGGAGAAGGCACCCACACTGAAAGTGCCTGGAGGGAACATTGGGGCTTCTTCTCAGTGTCTCTGACATAGGGTTTCACTGTCCCGGGAAAGTCTCTGCTAACACCGTGCAGAGCGCTGTGCCCAATATACAGAAACGTCTTGCGGTATCTCCTACAGGGAAAGTGCCAGGAGGGAATTGCGGAGCTTGTTCTCAGTGTCTCTGAGAATTGCTCTGATTATCTGTGTGACCTCTTTGCTAAGACTCTCCAGAGAGCCGTCCTCAAAACCAACACACATCTTGACATATCTCCCACATTGATCGCAGTGTCTCCAGAAACGGCATTCAAGGAGCCAGGACCTTTTCTCCCTACACTGTCCATTGAGTTGTCCTCAAAACCAATATACATCCTGCTATATCTCCCACATGGAAAGTGCCAGGAGGAGAAGTGGGGATTATGTTTAGACTTTCTCGGAACTGCTTCAAATCAACTAGATATCTTTGTGCTGTAAATCTCCCAACAGCCAAACGCAAAAGCAGCAAACATCTCGCTGTATGTCCCACATCCAAAGTGCCAAGAGAGAGCTTGCTCTCCCTGTCTTTGAGTACTGTTTTCACTGTCCCGGTTACCTCTTGGCTAACATTCTCTTCAGAGCCGCAGTGAAACCAGGAACCACGTGGAGAAAGCACCCACACTGAAAGTGCCTGGAGGGAACATTGGGGCTTCTTCTCAGTGTCTCTGACATAGGGTTTCACTGTCCCGGGAAAGTCTCTGCTAACACCGTGCAGAGCGCTGTGCCCAATATACAGAAACGTCTTGCGGTATCTCCTACAGGGAAAGTGCCAGGAGGGAATTGCGGAGCTTGTTCTCAGTGTCTCTGAGAATTGCTCTGATTATCTGTGTGACCTCTTTGCTAAGACTCTCCAGAGAGCCGTCCTCAAAACAAACACACATCTTGACATATCTCCCACATTGATCGCAGTGTCTCCAGAAACGGCATTCAAGGAGCCAGGACCTTTTCTCCCTACACTGTCCATTGAGTTGTCCTCAAAACCAATATACATCCTGCTATATCTCCCACATGGAAAGTGCCAGGAGGGAGAAGTGGGGATTATGTTTAGACTTTCTCGGAACTGCTTCAAATCAACTAGATATCTTTGTGCTGTAAATCTCCCAACAGCCAAACGCAAAAGCAGCAAACATCTCGCTGTATGTCCCACATCCAAAGTGCCAAGAGAGAGCTTGCTCTCCCTGTCTTTGAGTACTGTTTTCACTGTCCCGGTTACCTCTTTGCTAACATTCTCTTCAGAGCCGCAGTGAAACCAGGAACCACGTGGAGAAGGCACCCACACTGAAAGTGCCTGGAGGGAACATTGGGGCTTCTTCTCAGTGTCTCTGACATAGGGTTTCACTGTCCCGGGGAAGTCTCTGCTAACACCGTGCAGAGCGCTGTGCCCAATATACAGAAACGTCTTGCGGTATCTCCTACAGGGAAAGTGCCAGGAGGGAATTGCGGAGCTTGTTCTCAGTGTCTCTGAGAATTGCTCTGATTATCCGTGTGACCTCTTTGCTAAGACTCTCCAGAGAGCCGTCCTCAAAACAAACACACATCTTGACATATCTCCCACATTGATCGCAGTGTCTCCAGAAACGGCATTCAAGGAGCCAGGAGGTTTTCTCCCTACACTGTCCATTGAGTTGTCCTCAAAACCAATATACATCCTGCTATATCTCCCACATGGAAAGTGCCAGGAGGGAGAAGTGGGGATTATGTTTAGACTTTCTCGGAACTGCTTCAAATCAACTAGATATCTTTGTGCTGTAAATCTCCCAACAGCCAAACGCAAAAGCAGCAAACATCTCGCTGTATGTCCCACATCCAAAGTGCCAAGAGAGAGCTTGCTCTCCCTGTCTTTGAGTACTGTTTTCACTGTCCCGGTTACCTCTTTGCTAACATTCTCTTCAGAGCCGCAGTGAAACCAGGAACCACGTGGAGAAGGCACCCACACTGAAAGTGCCTGGAGGGAACATTGGGGCTTCTTCTCAGTGTCTCTGACATAGGGTTTCACTGTCCCGGGAAAGTCTCTGCTAACACCGTGCAGAGCGCTGTGCCCAATATACAGAAACGTCTTGCGGTATCTCCTACAGGGAAAGTGCCAGGAGGGAATTGCGGAGCTTGTTCTCAGTGTCTCTGAGAATTGCTCTGATTATCTGTGTGACCTCTTTGCTAAGACTCTCCAGAGAGCCGTCCTCAAAACAAACACACATCTTGACATATCTCCCACATTGATCGCAGTGTCTCCAGAAACGGCATTCAAGGAGCCAGGACCTTTTCTCCCTACACTGTCCATTGAGTTGTCCTCAAAACCAATATACATCCTGCTATATCTCCCACATGGAAAGTGCCAGGAGGGAGAAGTGGGGATTATGTTTAGACTTTCTCGGAACTGCTTCAAATCAACTAGATATCTTTGTGCTGTAAATCTCCCAACAGCCAAACGCAAAAGCAGCAAACATCTCGCTGTATGTCCCACATCCAAAGTGCCAAGAGAGAGCTTGCTCTCCCTGTCTTTGAGTACTGTTTTCACTGTCCCGGTTACCTCTTTGCTAACATTCTCTTCAGAGCTGCAGTGAAACCAGGAACCATGTGGATAAGGCACCCACACTGGAAATGCCTGGAGGGAACATTGGGGCTTCTTCTCACTGTCGCTGACATAGGGTTTCACTGTCCCAAGAAAGTCTCTGCTAACACCCTGCAGAGCGCTGTGCCCAATATACAGAAACATCTTGCGGTATCTCCTACAGCGAAAGTGCCTGGAGGGAATTGCGGAGCTTGTTCTCAGTGTCTCTGAGAATTGCTCTGATTATCTGTGTGACCTCTTTGCTAAGACTCTCCAGAGAGCCGTCCTCAAAACCAACACACATCTTGACATATCTCCCACATTGATCGCAGTGTCTCCAGAAACGGCATTCAAGGAGCCAGGACCTTTTCTCCCTACACTGTCCATTGAGTTGTCCTCAAAACCAATATACATCCTGCTATATCTCCCACATGGAAAGTGCCAGGAGGGAGAAGTGGGGATTATGTTTAGACTTTCTCGGAACTGCTTCAAATCAACTAGATATCTTTGTGCTGTAAATCTCCCAACAGCCAAACGCAAAAGCAGCAAACATCTCGCTGTATGTCCCACATCCAAAGTGCCAAGAGAGAGCTTGCTCTCCCTGTCTTTGAGTACTGTTTTCACTGTCCCGGTTACCTCTTGGCTAACATTCTCTTCAGAGCCGCAGTGAAACCAGGAACCACGTGGAGAAAGCACCCACACTGAAAGTGCCTGGAGGGAACATTGGGGCTTCTTCTCAGTGTCTCTGACATAGGGTTTCACTGTCCCGGGAAAGTCTCTGCTAACACCGTGCAGAGCGCTGTGCCCAATATACAGAAACGTCTTGCGGTATCTCCTACAGGGAAAGTGCCAGGAGGGAATTGCGGAGCTTGTTCTCAGTGTCTCTGAGAATTGCTCTGATTATCTGTGTGACCTCTTTGCTAAGACTCTCCAGAGAGCCGTCCTCAAAACAAACACACATCTTGACATATCTCCCACATTGATCGCAGTGTCTCCAGAAACGGCATTCAAGGAGCCAGGACCTTTTCTCCCTACACTGTCCATTGAGTTGTCCTCAAAACCAATATACATCCTGCTATATCTCCCACATGGAAAGTGCCAGGAGGGAGAAGTGGGGATTATGTTTAGACTTTCTCGGAACTGCTTCAAATCAACTAGATATCTTTGTGCTGTAAATCTCCCAACAGCCAAACGCAAAAGCAGCAAACATCTCGCTGTATGTCCCACATCCAAAGTGCCAAGAGAGAGCTTGCTCTCCCTGTCTTTGAGTACTGTTTTCACTGTCCCGGTTACCTCTTTGCTAACATTCTCTTCAGAGCCGCAGTGAAACCAGGAACCACGTGGAGAAGGCACCCACACTGAAAGTGCCTGGAGGGAACATTGGGGCTTCTTCTCAGTGTCTCTGACATAGGGTTTCACTGTCCCGGGGAAGTCTCTGCTAACACCGTGCAGAGCGCTGTGCCCAATATACAGAAACGTCTTGCGGTATCTCCTACAGGGAAAGTGCCAGGAGGGAATTGCGGAGCTTGTTCTCAGTGTCTCTGAGAATTGCTCTGATTATCCGTGTGACCTCTTTGCTAAGACTCTCCAGAGAGCCGTCCTCAAAACAAACACACATCTTGACATATCTCCCACATTGATCGCAGTGTCTCCAGAAACGGCATTCAAGGAGCCAGGAGGTTTTCTCCCTACACTGTCCATTGAGTTGTCCTCAAAACCAATATACATCCTGCTATATCTCCCACATGGAAAGTGCCAGGAGGGAGAAGTGGGGATTATGTTTAGACTTTCTCGGAACTGCTTCAAATCAACTAGATATCTTTGTGCTGTAAATCTCCCAACAGCCAAACGCAAAAGCAGCAAACATCTCGCTGTATGTCCCACATCCAAAGTGCCAAGAGAGAGCTTGCTCTCCCTGTCTTTGAGTACTGTTTTCACTGTCCCGGTTACCTCTTTGCTAACATTCTCTTCAGAGCCGCAGTGAAACCAGGAACCACGTGGAGAAGGCACCCACACTGAAAGTGCCTGGAGGGAACATTGGGGCTTCTTCTCAGTGTCTCTGACATAGGGTTTCACTGTCCCGGGAAAGTCTCTGCTAACACCGTGCAGAGCGCTGTGCCCAATATACAGAAACGTCTTGCGGTATCTCCTACAGGGAAAGTGCCAGGAGGGAATTGCGGAGCTTGTTCTCAGTGTCTCTGAGAATTGCTCTGATTATCTGTGTGACCTCTTTGCTAAGACTCTCCAGAGAGCCGTCCTCAAAACAAACACACATCTTGACATATCTCCCACATTGATCGCAGTGTCTCCAGAAACGGCATTCAAGGAGCCAGGACCTTTTCTCCCTACACTGTCCATTGAGTTGTCCTCAAAACCAATATACATCCTGCTATATCTCCCACATGGAAAGTGCCAGGAGGGAGAAGTGGGGATTATGTTTAGACTTTCTCGGAACTGCTTCAAATCAACTAGATATCTTTGTGCTGTAAATCTCCCAACAGCCAAACGCAAAAGCAGCAAACATCTCGCTGTATGTCCCACATCCAAAGTGCCAAGAGAGAGCTTGCTCTCCCTGTCTTTGAGTACTGTTTTCACTGTCCCGGTTACCTCTTTGCTAACATTCTCTTCAGAGCTGCAGTGAAACCAGGAACCATGTGGATAAGGCACCCACACTGGAAATGCCTGGAGGGAACATTGGGGCTTCTTCTCACTGTCGCTGACATAGGGTTTCACTGTCCCAAGAAAGTCTCTGCTAACACCCTGCAGAGCGCTGTGCCCAATATACAGAAACATCTTGCGGTATCTCCTACAGCGAAAGTGCCTGGAGGGAATTGCGGAGCTTGTTCTCAGTGTCTCTGAGAATTGCTCTGATTATCTGTGTGACCTCTTTGCTAAGACTCTCCAGAGAGCCGTCCTCAAAACCAACACACATCTTGACATATCTCCCACATTGATCGCAGTGTCTCCAGAAACGGCATTCAAGGAGCCAGGACCTTTTCTCCCTACACTGTCCATTGAGTTGTCCTCAAAACCAATCTACATCCTGCTATATCTCCCACATGGAAAGTGCCAGGAGGGAGAAGTGGGGATTATGTTTAGACTTTCTCGGAACTGCTTCAAATCAACTAGATATCTTTGTGCTGTAAATCTCCCAACAGCCAAACGCAAAAGCAGCAAACATCTCGCTGTATGTCCCACATCCAAAGTGCCAAGAGAGAGCTTGCTCTCCCTGTCTTTGAGTACTGTTTTCACTGTCCCGGTTACCTCTTTGCTAACATTCTCTTCAGAGCTGCAGTGAAACCAGGAACCACATGGAGAAGGCACCCACACTGAAAGTGCCTGGAGGGAACATTGGGGCTTCTTCTCAGTGTCTCTGACATAGGGTTTCACTGTCCCGGGAAAGTCTCTGCTAACACCGTGCAGAGCGCTGTGCCCAATATACAGAAACGTCTTGCGGTATCTCCTACAGGGAAAGTGCCAGGAGGGAATTGCGGAGCTTGTTCTCAGTGTCTCTGAGAATTGCTCTGATTATCTGTGTGACCTCTTTGCTAAGACTCTCCAGAGAGCCGTCCTCAAAACAAACACACATCTTGACATATCTCCCACATTGATCGCAGTGTCTCCAGAAACGGCATTCAAGGAGCCAGGACCTTTTCTCCCTACACTGTCCATTGAGTTGTCCTCAAAACCAATATACATCCTGCTATATCTCCCACATGGAAAGTGCCAGGAGGGAGAAGTGGGGATTATGTTTAGACTTTCTCGGAACTGCTTCAAATCAACTAGATATCTTTGTGCTGTAAATCTCCCAACAGCCAAACGCAAAAGCAGCAAACATCTCGCTGTATGTCCCACATCCAAAGTGCCAAGAGAGAGCTTGCTCTCCCTGTCTTTGAGTACTGTTTTCACTGTCCCGGTTACCTCTTGGCTAACATTCTCTTCAGAGCTGCAGTGAAACCAGGAACCACGTGGAGAAGGCACCCACACTGGAAATGCCTGGAGGGAACATTGGGGCTTCTTCTCAGTGTCTCTGACATAGGGTTTCACTGTCCCAAGAAAGTCTCTGCTAACACCGTGCAGAGCGCTGTGCCCAATATACAGAAACGTCTTGCGGTATCTCCTACAGGGAAAGTGCCAGGAGGGAATTGCGGAGCTTGTTCTCAGTGTCTCTGAGAATTGCTCTGATTATCTGTGTGACCTCTTTGCTAAGACTCTCCAGAGAGCCGTCCTCAAAACAAACACACATCTTGACATATCTCCCACATTGATCGCAGTGTCTCCAGAAACGGCATTCAAGGAGCCAGGACCTTTTCTCCCTACACTGTCCATTGAGTTGTCCTCAAAACCAATATACATCCTGCTATATCTCCCACATGGAAAGTGCCAGGAGGGAGAAGTGGGGATTATGTTTAGACTTTCTCGGAACTGCTTCAAATCAACTAGATATCTTTGTGCTGTAAATCTCCCAACAGCCAAACGCAAAAGCAGCAAACATCTCGCTGTATGTCCCACATCCAAAGTGCCAAGAGAGAGCTTGCTCTCCCTGTCTTTGAGTACTGTTTTCACTGTCCCGGTTACCTCTTTGCTAACATTCTCTTCAGAGCTGCAGTGAAACCAGGAACCATGTGGATAAGGCACCCACACTGGAAATGCCTGGAGGGAACATTGGGGCTTCTTCTCACTGTCGCTGACATAGGGTTTCACTGTCCCGGGAAAGTCTCTGCTAACACCCTGCAGAGCGCTGTGCCCAATATACAGAAACGTCTTGCGGTATCTCCTACAGGGAAAGTGCCAGGAGGGAATTGCGGAGCTTGTTCTCAGTGTCTCTGAGAATTGCTCTGATTATCTGTGTGACCTCTTTGCTAAGACTCTCCAGAGAGCCGTCCTCAAAACAAACACACATCTTGACATATCTCCCACATTGATCGCAGTGTCTCCAGAAACGGCATTCAAGGAGCCAGGACCTTTTCTCCCTACACTGTCCATTGAGTTGTCCTCAAAACCAATATACATCCTGCTATATCTCCCACATGGAAAGTGCCAGGAGGAGAAGTGGGGATTATGTTTAGACTTTCTCGGAACTGCTTCAAATCAACTAGATATCTTTGTGCTGTAAATCTCCCAACAGCCAAACGCAAAAGCAGCAAACATCTCGCTGTATGTCCCACATCCAAAGTGCCAAGAGAGAGCTTGCTCTCCCTGTCTTTGAGTACTGTTTTCACTGTCCCGGTTACCTCTTGGCTAACATTCTCTTCAGAGCCGCAGTGAAACCAGGAACCACGTGGAGAAAGCACCCACACTGAAAGTGCCTGGAGGGAACATTGGGGCTTCTTCTCAGTGTCTCTGACATAGGGTTTCACTGTCCCGGGAAAGTCTCTGCTAACACCGTGCAGAGCGCTGTGCCCAATATACAGAAACGTCTTGCGGTATCTCCTACAGCGAAAGTGCCTGGAGGGAATTGCGGAGCTTGTTCTCAGTGTCTCTGAGAATTGCTCTGATTATCTGTGTGACCTCTTTGCTAAGACTCTCCAGAGAGCCGTCCTCAAAACAAACACACATCTTGACATATCTCCCACATTGATCGCAGTGTCTCCAGAAACGGCATTCAAGGAGCCAGGACCTTTTCTCCCTACACTGTCCATTGAGTTGTCCTCAAAACCAATATACATCCTGCTATATCTCCCACATGGAAAGTGCCAGGAGGGAGAAGTGGGGATTATGTTTAGACTTTCTTGGAACTGCTTCAAATCAACTAGATATCTTTGTGCTGTAAATCTCCCAACAGCCAAACGCAAAAGCAGCAAACATCTCGCTGTATGTCCCACATCCAAAGTGCCAAGAGAGAGCTTGCTCTCCCTGTCTTTGAGTACTGTTTTCACTGTCCCGGTTACCTCTTTGCTAGCATTCTCTTCAGAGCCGCAGTGAAACCAGGAACCATGTGGAGAAGGCACCCACACTGAAAGTGCCTGGAGGGAACATTGGGGCTTCTTCTCAGTGTCTCTGACATAGGGTTTCACTGTCCCGGGAAAGTCTCTGCTAACACCGTGCAGAGCGCTGTGCCCAATATACAGAAACGTCTTGCGGTATCTCCTACAGGGAAAGTGCCAGGAGGGAATTGCGGAGCTTGTTCTCAGTGTCTCTGAGAATTGCTCTGATTATCTGTGTGACCTCTTTGCGAAGACTCTCCAGAGAGCCGTCCTCAAAACAAACACACATCTTGACATATCTCCCACATTGATCGCAGTGTCTCCAGAAACGGCATTCAAGGAGCCAGGAGGTTTTCTCCCTACACTGTCCATTGAGTTGTCCTCAAAACCAATATACATCCTGCTATATCTCCCACATGGAAAGTGCCAGGAGGGAGAAGTGGGGATTATGTTTAGACTTTCTCGGAACTGCTTCAAATCAACTAGATATCTTTGTGCTGTAAATCTCCCAACAGCCAAATGCAAAAGCAGCAAACATCTCGCTGTATGTCCCACATCCAAAGTGCCAAGAGAGAGCTTGCTCTCCCTGTCTTTGAGTACTGTTTTCACTGTCCCGGTTACCTCTTTGCTAACATTCTCTTCAGAGCCGCAGTGAAACCAGGAACCACGTGGAGAAGGCACCCACACTGAAAGTGCCTGGAGGGAACATTGGGGCTTCTTCTCAGTGTCTCTGACATAGGGTTTCACTGTCCCGGGAAAGTCTCTGCTAACACCGTGCAGAGCGCTGTGCCCAATATACAGAAACGTCTTGCGGTATCTCCTACAGGGAAAGTGCCAGGAGGGAATTGCGGAGCTTGTTCTCAGTGTCTCTGAGAATTGCTCTGATTATCTGTGTGACCTCTTTGCTAAGACTCTCCAGAGAGCCGTCCTCAAAACAAACACACATCTTGACATATCTCCCACATTGATCGCAGTGTCTCCAGAAACGGCATTCAAGGAGCCAGGAGGTTTTCTCCCTACACTGTCCATTGAGTTGTCCTCAAAACCAATATACATCCTGCTATATCTCCCACATGGAAAGTGCCAGGAGGGAGAAGTGGGGATTATGTTTAGACTTTCTCGGAACTGCTTCAAATCAACTAGATATCTTTGTGCTGTAAATCTCCCAACAGCCAAACGCAAAAGCAGCAAACATCTCGCTGTATGTCCCACATCCAAAGTGCCAAGAGAGAGCTTGCTCTCCCTGTCTTTGAGTACTGTTTTCACTGTCCCGGTTACCTCTTTGCTAACATTCTCTTCAGAGCCGCAATGAAACCAGGAACCACGTGGAGAAAGCACCCACACTGAAAGTGCCTGGAGGGAACATTGGGGCTTCTTCTCAGTGTCTCTGACATAGGGTTTCACTGTCCCGGGAAAGTCTCTGCTAACACCGTGCAGAGCGCTGTGCCCAATATACAGAAATGTCTTGCGGTATCTCCTACAGCGAAAGTGCCTGGAGGGAATTGTGGAGCTTGTTCTCAGTGTCTCTGAGAATTGCTCTGATTATCTGTGTGACCTCTTTGCTAAGACTCTCCAGAGAGCCGTCCTCAAAACAAACACACATCTTGACATATCTCCCACATTGATCGCAGTGTCTCCAGAAACGGCATTCAAGGAGCCAGGACCTTTTCTCCCTACACTGTCCATTGAGTTGTCCTCAAAACCAATATACATCCTGCTATATCTCCCACATGGAAAGTGCCAGGAGGGAGAAGTGGGGATTATGTTTAGACTTTCTCGGAACTGCTTCAAATCAACTAGATATCTTTGTGCTGTAAATCTCCCAACAGCCAAACGCAAAAGCAGCAAACATCTCGCTGTATGTCCCACATCCAAAGTGCCAAGAGAGAGCTTGCTCTCCCTGTCTTTGAGTACTGTTTTCACTGTCCCGGTTACCTCTTGGCTAACATTCTCTTCAGAGCTGCAGTGAAACCAGGAACCACGTGGAGAAAGCACCCACACTGAAAGTGCCTGGAGGGAACATTGGGGCTTCTTCTCAGTGTCTCTGACATAGGGTTTCACTGTCCCGGGAAAGTCTCTGCTAACACCGTGCAGAGCGCTGTGCCCAATATACAGAAACGTCTTGCGGTATCTCCTACAGGGAAAGTGCCAGGAGGGAATTGCGGAGCTTGTTCTCAGTGTCTCTGAGAATTGCTCTGATTATCTGTGTGACCTCTTTGCTAAGACTCTCCAGAGAGCCGTCCTCAAAACAAACACACATCTTGACATATCTCCCACATTGATCGCAGTGTCTCCAGAAACGGCATTCAAGGAGCCAGGACCTTTTCTCCCTACACTGTCCATTGAGTTCCCCTCAAAACCAATATACATCCTGCTATATCTCCCACATGGAAAGTGCCAGGAGGGAGAAGTGGGGATTATGTTTAGACTTTCTCGGAACTGCTTCAAATCAACTAGATATCTTTGTGCTGTAAATCTCCCAACAGCCAAACGCAAAAGCAGCAAACCTCTCGCTGTATGTCCCACATCCAAAGTGCCAAGAGAGAGCTTGCTCTCCCTGTCTTTGAGTACTGTTTTCACTGTCCCGGTTACCTCTTTGCTAACATTCTCTTCAGAGCCGCAGTGAAACCAGGAACCACGTGGAGAAGGCACCCACACTGAAAGTGCCTGGAGGGAACATTGGGGCTTCTTCTCAGTGTCTCTGACATAGGGTTTCACTGTCCCGGGGAAGTCTCTGCTAACACCGTGCAGAGCGCTGTGCCCAATATACAGAAACGTCTTGCGGTATCTCCTACAGGGAAAGTGCCAGGAGGGAATTGCGGAGCTTGTTCTCAGTGTCTCTGAGAATTGCTCTGATTATCCGTGTGACCTCTTTGCTAAGACTCTCCAGAGAGCCGTCCTCAAAACAAACACACATCTTGACATATCTCCCACATTGATCGCAGTGTCTCCAGAAACGGCATTCAAGGAGCCAGGAGGTTTTCTCCCTACACTGTCCATTGAGTTGTCCTCAAAACCAATATACATCCTGCTATATCTCCCACATGGAAAGTGCCAGGAGGGAGAAGTGGGGATTATGTTTAGACTTTCTCGGAACTGCTTCAAATCAACTAGATATCTTTGTGCTGTAAATCTCCCAACAGCCAAACGCAAAAGCAGCAAACATCTCGCTGTATGTCCCACATCCAAAGTGCCAAGAGAGAGCTTGCTCTCCCTGTCTTTGAGTACTGTTTTCACTGTCCCGGTTACCTCTTTGCTAACATTCTCTTCAGAGCCGCAGTGAAACCAGGAACCACGTGGAGAAGGCACCCACACTGAAAGTGCCTGGAGGGAACATTGGGGCTTCTTCTCAGTGTCTCTGACATAGGGTTTCACTGTCCCGGGAAAGTCTCTGCTAACACCGTGCAGAGCGCTGTGCCCAATATACAGAAACGTCTTGCGGTATCTCCTACAGGGAAAGTGCCAGGAGGGAATTGCGGAGCTTGTTCTCAGTGTCTCTGAGAATTGCTCTGATTATCTGTGTGACCTCTTTGCTAAGACTCTCCAGAGAGCCGTCCTCAAAACAAACACACATCTTGACATATCTCCCACATTGATCGCAGTGTCTCCAGAAACGGCATTCAAGGAGCCAGGACCTTTTCTCCCTACACTGTCCATTGAGTTGTCCTCAAAACCAATATACATCCTGCTATATCTCCCACATGGAAAGTGCCAGGAGGGAGAAGTGGGGATTATGTTTAGACTTTCTCGGAACTGCTTCAAATCAACTAGATATCTTTGTGCTGTAAATCTCCCAACAGCCAAACGCAAAAGCAGCAAACATCTCGCTGTATGTCCCACATCCAAAGTGCCAAGAGAGACCTTGCTCTCCCTGTCTTTGAGTACTGTTTTCACTGTCCCGGTTACCTCTTTGCTAACATTCTCTTCAGAGCTGCAGTGAAACCAGGAACCATGTGGATAAGGCACCCACACTGGAAATGCCTGGAGGGAACATTGGGGCTTCTTCTCACTGTCGCTGACATAGGGTTTCACTGTCCCAAGAAAGTCTCTGCTAACACCCTGCAGAGCGCTGTGCCCAATATACAGAAACATCTTGCGGTATCTCCTACAGCGAAAGTGCCTGGAGGGAATTGCGGAGCTTGTTCTCAGTGTCTCTGAGAATTGCTCTGATTATCTGTGTGACCTCTTTGCTAAGACTCTCCAGAGAGCCGTCCTCAAAACCAACACACATCTTGACATATCTCCCACATTGATCGCAGTGTCTCCAGAAACGGCATTCAAGGAGCCAGGACCTTTTCTCCCTACACTGTCCATTGAGTTGTCCTCAAAACCAATATACATCCTGCTATATCTCCCACATGGAAAGTGCCAGGAGGGAGAAGTGGGGATTATGTTTAGACTTTCTCGGAACTGCTTCAAATCAACTAGATATCTTTGTGCTGTAAATCTCCCAACAGCCAAACGCAAAAGCAGCAAACATCTCGCTGTATGTCCCACATCCAAAGTGCCAAGAGAGAGCTTGCTCTCCCTGTCTTTGAGTACTGTTTTCACTGTCCCGGTTACCTCTTTGCTAACATTCTCTTCAGAGCTGCAGTGAAACCAGGAACCACATGGAGAAGGCACCCACACTGAAAGTGCCTGGAGGGAACATTGGGGCTTCTTCTCAGTGTCTCTGACATAGGGTTTCACTGTCCCGGGAAAGTCTCTGCTAACACCGTGCAGAGCGCTGTGCCCAATATACAGAAACGTCTTGCGGTATCTCCTACAGGGAAAGTGCCAGGAGGGAATTGCGGAGCTTGTTCTCAGTGTCTCTGAGAATTGCTCTGATTATCTGTGTGACCTCTTTGCTAAGACTCTCCAGAGAGCCGTCCTCAAAACAAACACACATCTTGACATATCTCCCACATTGATCGCAGTGTCTCCAGAAACGGCATTCAAGGAGCCAGGACCTTTTCTCCCTACACTGTCCATTGAGTTGTCCTCAAAACCAATCTACATCCTGCTATATCTCCCACATGGAAAGTGCCAGGAGGAGAAGTGGGGATTATGTTTAGACTTTCTCGGAACTGCTTCAAATCAACTAGATATCTTTGTGCTGTAAATCTCCCAACAGCCAAACGCAAAAGCAGCAAACATCTCGCTGTATGTCCCACATCCAAAGTGCCAAGAGAGAGCTTGCTCTCCCTGTCTTTGAGTACTGTTTTCACTGTCCCGGTTACCTCTTGGCTAACATTCTCTTCAGAGCCGCAGTGAAACCAGGAACCACGTGGAGAAAGCACCCACACTGAAAGTGCCTGGAGGGAACATTGGGGCTTCTTCTCAGTGTCTCTGACATAGGGTTTCACTGTCCCGGGAAAGTCTCTGCTAACACCGTGCAGAGCGCTGTGCCCAATATACAGAAACGTCTTGCGGTATCTCCTACAGGGAAAGTGCCTGGAGGGAATTGCGGAGCTTGTTCTCAGTGTCTCTGAGAATTGCTCTGATTATCTGTGTGACCTCTTTGCTAAGACTCTCCAGAGAGCCGTCCTCAAAACAAACACACATCTTGACATATCTCC